>NW_015389460.1:51949-85304 GCF_001527695.2 Protobothrops mucrosquamatus | reverse complement strand
TCTCCACACATCCCACTCCCTTCTAGCACTGATGATGTTCCCTAGCTGGGGCATGAAACGTCTGCAGGAAAACCACCAAGCTCAAAGGGCACCAAGTTTTACATTTAGGCAGGAAAAATCAAAGGTACAAGTACAGATTGGGCAAGACCTGGCTTAAAAACAGCAACTGTGAGAGGGACCTTGGGGTCCTAGTGGACAGTCACTTGACCCTGAGCCAGCCGTGTGCAGCAGCAGCCAAAAAAGCCAACACAATCCTGGGTTGTATAAACAGAGGCATAGAATCAAGATCACGCAAAGTATTAGTACCCCTTTATAAAACCCTAGTGAGGCCACACCTGGGATACTGCAGCCAATTTTGGTCACCATATCACAAAAAAGATGTTGAAAGTTTGGAAAAAGAGTTCGGCTGGTTTAGACGTTGTGTGGGAAGAACATTACTAGGGGCTGTTGGAGACCACATCTTCTTTGGCATCAATAGTAGCAACTGTCAGAGGGATCTCGGAGTTTTAGTGGATGATCCCTTAAATAGGAGCCAGCCGTGTGCTGCAGCTGCCAAAAAAGCCAACACAGTGCTGGGCTGCATCAACAGAGGGAGAGAATCAAGATCAGGTGAAGTGTTAATATCACTTTACAAGACCTTGGTAAGGCCACACTTGGAATGCTGCATCCAGTTTTGGTCACCACGATGTAAAAAAGATGCTGAGACTCTAGAAAGAGTACAGAGAAGAGCAACAAAGATGATTAGGGGACTGGAGGCTAAAACATATAAGGAACGGTTGCTGGAATTGGGTATGTCTGGTTTAATGAAGAGAAGGACGAGGGGGGACTTGATAGCACTGTTCCACTATCTCAGGGGCTGCCCCAAAGAAGAGGGAGTCAAGCTATTCTCCAAGACGCCTGAAGGCAGGACGAGAAGCAAACTCATCAAGGAGAGAAGCAGCCTAGAACTCAGGAGAAACTTCCTGACATTGAGAACAATTAACCAGTGGAACAACCTGCCTCCAGAAGTGGTGAATGCTCCAGCACTGGAAGTTTTTAAGAAGAGACTGGACAGCCATTTGTCTGAAATGGTATAGGGTTTCCTGCCTGAGCAGGGGGTTGGACTAGATGACCTCCAAGGTCCCTTCCAACTCTTGTGATTCCATATTCTTATGGTCCCATTGATCCTGACTAATTTTTTTGCATAGCACTGGGTTTTCCAATGTGGCATTCCCACATTTCTCTGTTTTGGAGGACCGGCTGATGGGCAGGACCTGGTGCGAAAGACGGAAACAGCCATGAAGCCTTCACTTCCCTGAGGAGGGGCAGGAAATTGAACACAATCCCCGTGGCAGCCTCCGGTTCCAGCTGGTCTAGGCTGATATGGTGGGGAGGGGGGAGAAGGAGGAGAGAAGAATCTGCTGGAATTTAAGGTCAACCAATTCTACCTTCCTGGTCAAGAGGATATTCCCAGACTTTTTCTGAGCAGAAGATAACCCTAGTAACACCTCCCATGTTGCATTCAGGTAGCTGCATTCATACAACCCCCATAACTTGGGTGTATAAATACAAGAAGAGCAACAAAGATGATCGGGACTGGAGGCTAAAGCATATAAGGAACGGTTGCTGGAATTGGGTCTGTCTAGTTTAACGAAGAGAAGGACGAGGGGGGACAGGATAGCAGTCTTCCAGTATCTCAGGGGCTGCCCCAAAGAAGAGGGAGTCAAGCTATTCTCCAAAGCCCCTGAAGGCAGGACAAGAAGCAACGGATGGAAACTAATCAAGGAGAGAAGCAACCTAGAACTAAGGAGAAACTTCCTGACAGTGAGAACAATTAGCCAGTGGAACAACCTGCCTCCAGAAGCGGTGAATGCTCCATCACTGGAAGTTTTCAAGAAGAGACTGGACAGCCATTTGTCTGAAATGGTATAGGGTTTCCTGCCTGAGCAGGGGGTTGGACTAGAAGACCTCCAAGGTCCCTTCCAACTTTATTATTATTATTATTATTATTATTATTATTATTATTATTATTATTATTATTATTATTATTATTATTATTATTATTAAGTGCTTCTTGATTTATGACTGGTCCCTTAGCCCAGGGTTGGCTAACTACCGCCCTTTTGTGATCTGTGGACTTCAACTCCCAGAATTCCAGAGCCAGCATGCTGGGAATTGAAGTCCACCCCTTTTCAAGTGGCCAAACTTGACAAACGAAGTTCTAGATCAGTGTTTCTCAACCTCGGCTGCTTGAAGCTGGGGGGACTTCAACTCCCAGAATTCCTCAGCCAGATCTTTGTTTCTCAACCTTGGCCACTTGAAGATGGAGGGACTTCAACTCCCAGAATTCCCCAGCCAGATCCATGTGTCTCAACCTCGGCCACTTGAAGACGGAGGGACTTCAACTCCCAGAATTCCCCAGCCAGATCCTTGTTTCTCAACCTTGGCCGCTTGAAGACGGAGGGACTTCAACTCCCAGAATTCCCCAGCCAGATCCATGTGTCTCAACCTCAGCCACTTGAAGACAGGGGGGACTTCAACTCCCAGAATTCCCCAGCCAGATCCTTGTTTCTCAACCTTGGCCACTTGAAGATGGAGGGACTTCAACTCCCAGAATTCCCCAGCCAGATCCATGTGTCTCAACCTCGGCCACTTGAAGACGGAGGGACTTCAACTCCCAGAATTCCCCAGCCAGATCCATGTGTCTCAACCTCGGCCACTTGAAAATGGGAGGACTTCAACTCCCAGAATTCCCAAGCCAGCACATGCTGGCTGGGGAATTCTGGGAATTGAAGTCCATTCATCTTCAAGTAGTCAAATTTGGGGAAATATTGTTCTGCTCTATAGTTAAATAGGTTAACTCTATAAGGAGTCCTCAACTTACAACCACAATTGAGCCCCACATTTTGGTCGCTAAGCAGGTCAGCTCTTAAATGGGTTTTGCCCCATTTTACGACCTTTCTTGCGACGGTTAAGTGCATCCCTGCAGTCGTTCAGTTAGTGACACAGTCGTTAAACGAATCCAGCTTCCCCAGTTCTGACTTTGCTAGTCAGAAGGTCGCAAAAGGGGTCACGTGACCCCCGGGGGACGCTGCGACCATCGTAAATATGAGCCAACGTACCAATTTTGATCCCGCGAACAGGGTGAGGCTGCAACGGTTGTAAGCATGAAATGGTATAGCGTTTCCTGCCTGAGCAGGGGGTTGGACTAGATGACCTCCAAGGTCCCTTCCAACTTTATATTATTATTATTATTATTATTATTATTATTATTATTATTATTATTATTATTATTATTATTATTAAGGACACTCTATTAGTAAGTGGTGATGTACTAGGATGAGAAATAGAAAATGTTTATGAAATAAATTAAGAATATATTTAAGTAAATAATATGTGTATCTAAGATATTATAACTTTTATGTAGTGAAATAAAAGAAATTTGGGTGACTCGAAATTTAAATACTATGGATGTTAAAGGTTAAATTGGAATACCGTAATTAAAAATTAGGTAAAACATAAAAACAGGATATGGATATGTATAAGCAAAAATATAATGATAAGTGTCTCAACCGAGCTTGTTATAAGTAGAAATTTACTTGTTTAAATATGATATAGCAAATGCTAAGGGAAATAGAGAAGGAATTTTTGATGATGTAACCTGACATATGTACTAAAGATATTTGTTATTGAATTATTGATTACCCAATCATCACGCTGCTTTCCAAATACGTAAATGTCCAATTTGTTAGATAAAACAAAAAAGCCAGAAGTCTTTTTTCCCCGTGCCGTTGTAACTTCCAACGGTCACTAAATGAACACGTGGTAAGGCGGGAACTGACTGTCATCAATTTTGGAAGAACCGCGGTCAAATGTGTCCCCAATTTCCCCAATTTGGGGCAGCAGACCCCCCTCTCAAAGGACCTATTTTGGTGCCAACCGCGGTCCCCTCTCCCCAAAGGGGCTCAGATCTGTGGGTTTACTTTCACCTCCGCCCCCCACCCCCCCCACCCCCCCAGAGCATCCATCTCTTCCACAGCTGGGCCTGGANCATCCCATCTCTTCCACAGCTGGGCTTGGAGACCCCCTTTGTTATGCTAAGAGTTTCCCCTTTTTGTATCTGCATTTGAAGAGCCAGCCATGCCCCAAACCAAGGGGGCACCATCTGGAGCAAAGCTGGCCAGCTATTCATTCTCTGCCCCCCCCTGCCCCCCCTCCCTCACCCCCTCCTCTCCCAATGCTCAGAAAGTTCCCTGAAAAGAACAAAGGATTTGAGGAGGGGGTGGGTGGGATTTTGGAAGGAAGACTGGCCATATTCTCCTGGCCATTCAGCTTTTGGAGGGAAGCAGCTGTGATATACACACACACACACAGAGAGAGAGACACACACACACTCCTTGTGTGGCAGGGGACAGATGCAAAAACAGGAGACGTCCCCACCGCCCCATCCCACCCACCCACCCACCCACTCTTATATTTGAAAGAGCCCGGCCAGGGGAAGAAATGACAGGGAATTTCTCTTTTGCAAACTGGGCCCAGAATTGAGTTTGGGTGGAAGAGTGTGTATTTCCAGGCTGGACCCATCTTTGAATTTTTAATTCATGTAATCTAATCAACCAGGGGTCTTCCAACTTGGCCCTTTGATGACTGGTGGACTTCAACTCCCAGAATTCCTCAGCCAGGCACGCGTGCCTGACTGAGGAATTCTGGGAGTTGGAGTCCACCAGTCATCAAAGGGCCAAGTTGGAAGACCCCTGGTTCAGGACTACATACCTGTATTACATTCTTTATGAGGGGGAAAAAAGCAGAAATCTTACCCTTGTTCTACATTTAGTGATAATTACCTCTCTTCCAGCCACAAAGCAGCCCACAAAAATGTGAACTAGGCCTCTATCTACTCTTTTTTCCCAGAATGTTCCTTCAAGATTTCCTCAAAATACTCATACCTGTCTTATATATTCTATAGCAGGGGTCTTCAAATTTGGCCCTTTTAGGACTGGTGGACTTCAACTCCCAGAATTCCTCAGCCAGGAATTCTGGGAGTTGAAGTCCACCAGTCATCAAAGGGCCAAGTTTGAAGACCCCTGGTTTAGGACTATATACCTGTATTATATTCTTTATGAGGGGGAAAAAAGCAGAAATCTTACCCTTGTTCTATATTTAGTGATAATTACCTCTCTTCCAGCCGCAGAGCCACAAAACAGCCCACAAAAATCTGAAGTAGGCCTCTATCTACTCTTTTTTTCCAGAATGTTCCTTGAAGTTTTCATCAAAATACTCATACCTGCCTTATATATTCTATATAGAACAGGGGTCTTCAAACTGGGCCCTTTCGTGACTGGTGGACTTCAACTCCCAGAATTCCGTGCCTGCCTGAGGAATTCTGGGAGTTGAAGTCCACCATTCCTAAAAGGGCCAAGTTTGAAGACCTCTGTAAGAAACAACCCAATAAATGCAACCTTCGGATTTCGAAATGTAAATGGTTACTATATTCGTTCGTTCATTGATGTACATATTAGATTTGTTTGTAAACCAACGTTATGGCCCTTAAAAGAACGTGGCGGTCATTAAATGAACGGTCGTTAAGCGAATCCCTTTTACCCAATGGGTGGGTTTTGTTTTTGTTTTTTGCCGGAAACGGATAATAAATACTGGAAACTGGCCAAAATCCCAAGGTCATGTGATCCCCATTTGCACTCTTCCTAACTGGCTTCTGACAGATTTGTTTAACGACTGTGCGATTCGCTTAACGACTAGGACAAAACAGGTGGTAAAATCAGGTCTGATTCGCTGAACACGCACCTGGCTTAGGAAGGAAAATCTGGTCCCAGTTATCGTCGTAAGGCGAGGACTCTCTGCATTATGGAACATCCTCTGTGAATTAGCCATTTATCTGCAGCTGGTGGAGGCAAGACGTCGCAAAAGGCTGAAACCGGGACTCGATCTGCTGTGTGCTTGTGCACACATTTGCAGGGTGACACCTTGTGTCTGTCCCTAAGCAGGAAGCCAAAGGATAAAGAAGGGCACATCTGGATACTGGCTGGGCATCCAGCCTAAATGCACATCTGGTGAAGTGAGGCCAGGCCGGAGGGTGAGATGGGCAGATGTGAATAGAAGGAAGGAGCCCTGTTGTCTAAGAATCTTTCTCTCTCTCTCTCTCTCTCTCTCTCTCTGTTTCTCTCTCCCTTTCTTTCTTTTTTCTTTCTCTTACTCGCTTTCTCTTTTCTTTCTTTCTTTCTTTTTCTTTTTCTTTCCCTTCCTCTTGCTTGCTTCCTCTTTTTCTTTCTCTTTCTCCCTTTCCATTTCTTTCTTTCTCCTTTCTCACTCGCTTTGTTTGTCTTTCTCCCTCTTTGTTTCTTCCTTTCTTTCTCCTTTTGTTTTTCTCTCCCTCTTGCTCACTTTCTCTCTCACACACACTTTGTCTTTCTCCCTCTTTCTGTTTCTCTCTCTCCCTCCCTCTTTTTCTTTCTTTCTCTCCTTTTCTCTCACTTGCTTTCTCTTCTCTTTCCCTTTCTTTCTCCTTTTTCTTTCCCTTCCTCTTGCTTGCTTTTTCTTTCTTTCTCTCCATTTCTTTCTCCTTTCTCACTCACTTTCTCTGTCTTTCTCTTTCTGTTTCTTCCTTCCTTCCTTCTTTCCTTCCTTTCTTTCTCTTCCTTCCCTCCTTTTTCTTTCTTTCTCCCTTTGTTTTTCTCTCCCTTTTGCTCACTTTCTCTCTCTCACACACACACTTTCTGTCTTTCTCCCTCTTTCTCTGATGCTCTGTCTCTGTCTCTCTCTCACACACACACACACACACTCCTAGGCTGGTTGTATCATCTATTGGGGCACAGGGGGATCACTGGCTGGGGCTAAGCCTGAAGCTGTGGATTTGCAGCCTCGGCCCCAAATGCTGCTTGGCAAACACTTGTCCATTCTCTCTGGATTCAGTCTTCAGTGGCTTTGGGACACAACATCAGGTTTTGCAACTTGATAACCTTCATTTGGGTTCTGTTCTTTCTTTCTTTCTTTCTTTCTTTCTCTTCCTTCCTTCCTTCCTTCCTCCCTCCCTTTTCTCTTTCCTTCCCTCTTTCTTTCTTTCTCTTTCTTCCTCCCTCCCTCCTTCCCTCCCTTTTCTCTTTCCTTCCCTCCCTTTCTTCCTCCCTCCCTCCTTCCCTCCCTTTTCTCTTTTCTTCCCTCCCTTTTCTTTCTTTCTTTCTTTCTTCCTTCCTTTTCTTCCTTCCTCCCTCCCTCCTCCTTCCCTCTTTTCTTTCTTTCCTTCCCTCCCTCTTTTTTTCTTCCTTCCTTCTTTCCTTCCTTTCTTTTTCTTTCTTTCTTTCTTTCTTTCTTTCTTTCTTTCTTTCTTCGTTCTTTCTTTCTTTTTCTCTTTCCTTCCCTCCCTCCCTCATTCTCTCTCTCTTCTCTTTCTCTCTCTCTCTCTTTTTCCATTTCCAAAATGCGAAAAAAGAGGAGATTGCTGAATTCTGCCAGCTGTCTTTTGCAAAAGGGACAGATGAAGTCTGCCCCGAAACTGTATATTTCTGACACCCCGTGGAAACCCGTTGTCCATATGGGCAGTGTCAGGAAGCTGGGACCCGAGTGGACGTGTCCAGCCCACTCTGTCTCCTGCAGACCTACTGCTGCGAAGCCCGAGACCCCCAGAAGGCTGCCCTTGCCTTGTGTGGTCTTCTCACAACCTTATAGATGTCGGCCAGGCTGCTGCCACGCAACCTTCGCTAAGTCTGGGGTGCTGGCAGCGATTCCCAGCTTAGCTGAGACCGGGCACCATATGGCCAGGATGCTGGTCCTGGAGCCCCCCCCCTTCCCGGCTCTTTCCCAGAATTCAAATGGTAATGAAGTGCTCTGCCGGCAGGGGAACATGGGCCAAGAGGCAACAGGCCTTCAGTGGCCTGGGAAACACCTGTTTGGTTTTCCCACCAGAGAGCAAGGAGGGGAAAAGGGGGGGGGGCTCTGGGAGATTAACCGCTCTCCCGCGCATGGGACTGAGTGCCTCCCCTCTTCCAGGGATCTTCTGGGCTGCAACATTTGCCCGGTGGCTTTGCAACACAACACAACCACACTGGAAACCACAACCCCAGCTCAGCTGGTCCTTTGCACAGCTCTGCTGGTCTGCAGTTGGGCTTTACGGGATGATGTTGAGGGCGGGGGGGTGGTGGCAGGAAGGCTTCCCCGAAGAAACCCCCCTTACCTTTGAAAGGGCCGAAGAAGGCCTTTGCTTGCAGGGAAGGGAGCTGTTTCGTACTGCAGGGGTGCTAAGCACCTGGAGAGAGAGAGAGAGAGAGAGATGATAGACAGAATGATTGATGATAGAGAATATGTGATTAGTGATAGATAGATAGATAGATAGATAGATAGATAGATAGATAGATAGATAGATAGATAGATAGATAGATATAGAGACAGAATGACTGATGGTAGATAGAATATGTGATTAGAGATAGATAGATAGATAGATAGATAGATAGATAGATAGATAGATAGATAGATAGATAGATAGATAGATAGATAGATAGATAGGTAGATAGATATAGAGGTACAGAGATAGATAGAGATGATAGAGACATAGAGAGAGGATAAGACAGAAATAGATAGATAGATAGATAGATAGATAGATAGATAGATAGATAGATAGATGATTGATTGATAGATAGATAGATAGAGATAGAGGTACAGAGAGAAATAGAGATGATACATAGAGAGAGGATAAGACAGAAATAGATAGATAGATAGATAGATAGATAGATAGATAGATAGATAGATAGATAGATAGATAGATACACAGACAGACAGACAGTGTCTTTTAAAAATTAGGCAGAGAGACAGATAACTAGGTAGATGGATAGATAGATAGATAGATAGATAGATAGATAGATAGATAGATAGATAGATAGATAGATAGATAGATAGATAGAAATATAGACCTAACAATTGATAGAGAGAAAAATGATATAGATGATAGATACTGTAGATAGGTAGATAGATGATAGATAGAGATAGATAGGGAGAGAGAAATGATAGATCAATGGTTCTCAACCTTTTTAATGCCGCGACCCCAACCGGTCGTAAGTCGAGGACTAAACCGGTCATAAGTCGAGGACTAAACCGGTCGTAAGTCGAGGACTACCCAACCGGTCGTAAGTCGAGGACTTTCCCTGCCCGGGAGCGCCGCACATGCGTGGTTCCGCCCCCTGCACCAGCCGAGGCGTAGCTGGCAAGCGGCAGAGACAGAGCAGGCCGACCACCAGCTGGCCCAGCCCAAGGGAGGTAAGGCACCCGCCGGAAAAGGGGAAAAAATGGCAGACAAAAAAAATGGCAGACAGCCTTGCTTGGCGACCCCCATGAAATGGTCGATCGACCCCAAATGGGGTCCCGACCCACAGGTTGAGAACCACTGTGATAGATGATAGGTAGGTAAGTAGGTAGGTAGATAGATGGATAGATAGGTAGGTAGATAGATAGCATGTGATTACACTGAGATAAAGATATAGACAAACAAAAAGATAGACATAAAGATAGATAGAAATAAATGATATATATAGATGAGATATAATGATAGATGAATAGATAGCATGTGATTAGACTGAGATAAAGATACAGAGACATATAGACAGATATAGATAGAAATAAATGATATAGATGATATAGATAAATAGATAGATAGATAGATGATAGAACAATAGATCGCATGTGATTAGACTGAGATAGAGAAAGATACCCCCAACCATCCAGTTCTTCTGATGACCTGAACCCTCTGCACACGCTCAGGAGCGCTCTCTTCCTGTGCCTCCCCCCAGCCCCCCCATCAGGAAGAGGGAGGAGGCGGGCGCCTTCCTCCAGAGAGATGGCGCCCAGGTATCTGGGCATCTCCGTCCTGGGCTGTAAGGGGCAGCGGTCCCCTGACCTCTGACCTCTGGGCCAGGCTTTGACATGGGGCTAATGGGCGCAGAAGGCCCAGATGCAAATGGAGGGGGGGGAGCTGCAGGGCCCCCCCTCCCGATTGTTCCCCTGCCCAGAGATTCCTGCAGACAAAGGAATGCTGAAAAGAAGCTCAGAAGCCCCCCATGGTGGGGAGGGGGCTGCCCCGGCAGCAGATGGGAACTAATTAGCTGCTTTGAGAGTCCCTGTGGGAACACTGAGCCCCCCCATGTCCCCCCCCGAGAGGTGGGGGGCAGCCAGTGAATAGGGAAGCCAGCCTGGGAAAAAAACTGCAAGGACTCAAAACTCAACCAGCCGATCCTCCCTCTTTTTTGGGGGTGTGTGTGGGGGGAAGGGACCTTGAGCTCCCATTGTTCCCGGCCTGAATCATGGGAGTTGTAGTCTAGCAGCCTGGCTTCAGCACAACTGGGGTTCGCTTGAAGGAGGAAACCCCGAGGCTGTCAGCCCAGCCAATCTTCCCCTTTTCGGAGGTGCCGGTGGGGGTGACTGAGCCGCAGGTCCCATCGTCCCCAGCCTGAATGATGGGAGTTTTAATCTAGTGCCCCGCTTTTGGTAGGGATTGGTGTTAGGGGGGAAGACTCAAGGCCGTCGGCCAATCAATCTCCCCATTTGGGTGGGTGGGTGGGGAGGCTTAAGCTGCAGTTCCCATCATTCCCAGCCTGAACGATGGGAGTTGTAGTCCAGCACCTTACTTTTGTTACAATTGGGGTTAAGTGAAGGAGAAAGACTTGAGGTCCTCAGCCAGCCAATCTTTCCCTTTTTTTGTGGGGGAGGGAAAGAGGGATTTGGGCTTGGGCTCCCATCATTCCCAGCCTGGACGATGGAGCTGTAGTCCAGCATCCTGCCTTCGTTACAATTGGTGTTAAGTGAAGGAGGAAGGCTAAATTAGCTATAGTTGCTTGAACTGCTGGCAGCTGCTCAGCATCAGTCAGGTGAGATGGACAACTATACAAACCAATAGAATAGAATAGAATAGAATAGAATAGAATAGAATAGAATAGAATGGAATGGAATGGAATGGAATGGAATGGAATGGAATGGAATAGAATAGAAATATAGAATAGAAATATAGAATAGAAATATAGAATAGAATAGAAATTAGAATAGAATAGAATAGAATAGAATAGAATAGAATAGAATAGAATAGAATGGAATGGAATAGAAATATAGAATATAAATATAGAACAGATATATAGAATAGAAATATAGAATAGAACAGAAATATAGAATAGAATAGAAATTAGAATAGAATAGATTTAGAATAGAATAGAATAGAATAGAATAGAATGGAATGGAATGGAATGGAATGGAATAGAATAGAAATATAGAATAGATATATAGAACAGAAATATAGAATAGAATAGAAATATAGAATAGAATAGAAATATAGAATAGAAATATAGAATAGTAATATAGAATAGAAATAGAAATAGCACTGGAAGGGACCTTGGAGGTCTTCTAGTCCAGCCCCCTGCTCAAGCAGGAGAACCTACCATCTCAGACAAGTGACTGTCTATAGTCTCTTCTTAAAAACCTCCAGAGATGAAGCGCCCATGATTTCTGGAGGCAAGCTGTTCCACTGGTTAATTGTCCTCACTGTCAGGAAGTTTCTCCTTAACTCCAGGTTGCTTCTCTCCTTGATCAGTTTCCACCCGTTGTTTCTCGTCCTTCCCTCTGGTGCTTTGGAGAATAACGTGACCCCCCTCCTCTTCTTTGTGGCAGCCCCTCAAATACTGGACCACTGCTATCATGTCTCCCCTATTTCTAAAATAAAATAATAAAATAAAACACTAAAATAAAATAAAGTAAAATAAAATAAAATACTAAAATAGAATAAAATAAAATAATAACAAAACAAGATAAAAATAGAATATAACATAAAATAAAATAAAACAGTAAAATAAAATAAAATAAAATAAAATAATAAAATAAAATAAAATAAAATAAAAATAAAAATAAAAATAAAAATAAAAATAAAATAAAAATAAAAATAAAATATAAAATAATAATATAAAATATAAAATATAAAATATAAAATATAAAATATAAAATATAAAATATAAAATATAAAATATAAAATATAAAATATAAAATAAATATAAAATATAAAATATAAAATATAAAATATAAAATATAAAATATAAAATATAAAATAAAAATAAAATCAAAACAAGATAAAAATAGAATATAAAACATAAAATAAAATAAAACAGTAAAATAAAATAAAATAAAATAATAAAATAAAATAAAATAAAATAAAAAATCTTCATGAGACAGGATGAAGCTATTCAGGGCCTCTTGAGGGAGCAAAGTGGCCCATAGGGAATTTCTCTGGAGTGTGTGAGGTTTTTGAGCAAAGAAAAACAACTGGCTTTATTCCAAAAGGCTGTGTGTGAAGGAAAGCTTCTTCCAAAGCTGATCATCACCATCCCACAGACAAAAGCTGTTTCGAAAACACACACAGATTACATCTGGCCAACACAAACATGCCCCTCAAATACTGTACAAAGCAAAGCCAGGACCACAACTGCATTTGCTGGACTTGAGATAAAATAATATTTCAAATAAAAGCCGAGTGTTCTTCATAGGCGCCATAGCTCCCACTTTCTATCAGGCTTCCACCAAGCTCAGGTGACAATATTTAAACCCAACCTGGCCCTTCTCCCAAAAAATAAGCAGGGTTGAGCCTGGTTAGGACCCGGTGGTGGAAATTCCCAAGCCTGGAAATTGCAAATCACATCCTGGAAGAAGCAGCATCAAAACACCCCTTGCTGGAAATCGGACAGTCTATAAATATTGCAAATAAATAAACAAGAAAACCCGCGCAGACATTTTCATGAAGTCACCGGATAAACGTTACCTTTGCCGTTAAAAAAAAACACGATAATTCCGTTTTTGTAAAGGAAGCCCTGAGCCTAGATCACGTCCTCAGACTCTCTACAGGGAGTCCTCAACTTATGACCACCATGGACCCCATTTCCATTGCTAAGCGAGACAGTTGTTAAATGAGCGTTGCCATAGTTGTTAAGCAAGTCACAAGGCCGTTAAGCGAATCTGGCTTCCCTCATTGACTTCGCTTATCAGATGGTCGCAAAACAGGGGGATCACGTGACCCCCGGAGACGCTGCGACCGTCATAAATACGAATCAGTTGCTAAGCGTCTGAATTTTGATCACGTGATCAAACGGGGAGGCTGCAAATGTCTTAAGTGTGAAAAATGGACACGGGTTGCTTTTTTCGGGTCTGTTGTAACTTCGAATCGTCATTAAATGAATGGCTGTAAGTCAAGGACTATTGCAATCTGGAATTCGGTGCTATCCACACACACCCCACTTTGAAAGCCACCCCAATGAGCCGATGACCATAAGGATTGTCCCCAAATTTCATGTCCATTTCATTGGGCCTAAATCACCACTTCTCAATCTTCACCCATGGATAATATCGGTTCCGAGGCACGCCAAGATAATAATTTATAGCAGTGTTTCTCAACCCGGGCCAACTTTAAGATGGGTGGACTTCAACTCCCAGAATTCCTCACGTTCTGTGCTTCCGTAGTTGCAACTTCCATCAAAAGAATAGTAATAAAATAATAGAATAATAATAGACTAGTAGAATAATAAAATAGAACAATAAAATAATACAATAGAAGAATAGAAGAATAAAATAATAGAATAGAATAGAATAATAGAATAAAAGAATAGAATAGCATAGCATAGCATAGAAGAATAGAATAGAATAAAATAATAGAATAGTAGAATAAAATAAAATAGAAGAATAGAATAGAACAGAATAAAAGAATAGAATAATAGAATAGAATAGAATAGAAGAATAGAACAGAAGAATAGAATAGACTAGAACAATAGACTAGAATAGAATAAGAGTAGAATAATAGAATAGAATACAATAGAAGAATAGAAGAATAGAATAGAATAGAATAGAATAATAATAGAATTGTAGAATAAAATAATAGAATAATAAAATAATAGAATAGTAGAATAAAATAAAATAGAATAGAATAGAATAGAAGAATAGAATAGAAGAATAGAATAGAAGAATAGAATAAGAATAATAGAATAGACTAGAATAATAGACTAGAATAACAGAATAATAGATAATAGACTAGAATAATAGACTAGATTAATAGAATAATAGAATAGTAGAATAATAAATAATAGAGCTGGAGGGGACTTTGTAGGTCATGTAGTCCAGCCCCCTTGCCCTAGCAGGAGACCCTACACCAGTGGTGGCGAACCTATGGCACGGGTGCCAGAGGCGGCACTCAGAGCCCTCTTTGTGGGCACGCATGCCGTCGCCCCAGTTCTAGACCTTCAGCTGGGTTTTATAAAACCTTTTCGCTTTAGGCCTCCGCCGCCATGTGCAAAAAAAAAAAAAAAGGTTCAGTCAATTTCAACTTCTCGCAGGGGAAAAAAAAGATCTTGCAAAGTTAGAATTGATCGATTGAACTTTTTAGTCCCACCCAGTCTGCCGTTACCACCGCAGCCACGCCCACCCAATGGGCCAATTGGCAACACCCAGCCAATGGGCCACACCCACCCGGCCCTCGACGATGCATAAGTGGGTTTTGGGTTGCAGTTTGGGCACCCGGTCTCTAAAAGGTTCGCCATCACTGCCCTGCACACTCCCTTGCTCCATTATATACGTTAAACCAGGTTTTCTCCAGCTGAAAACTGGTGGAATATGATTCCCAGGATTCCCCAACCAGCAAATTCTGGCAATTGAAGTCCACCCGATGTTTTTTTTAAAAAATTTTTTTTGCCAAGGTTGAAAAATCCTTGAACTTTTCAGAAGCGGAAGCCGTGGCTGAGTGACAATTGGCTGCCCGCTCGCCTTGCCCACCTGTGCCCACCACCTGTGCCCACACCTGATACCTATCGCTCAGCTGGCCCGGATGGAGGTGAAGACAGGGAGACCTCTGGCAAAGGCAGAACGTCCTTGGGTGGATTAGCTGAGTGGTCATGGGAAGCTGCCTTGGGCAGGGAGGGGCCAGCCGGAAGGGAAGCCGCACCTGCGGGCAGCACACCTGGGCCCAGGTCAGGCCTTGGTGCAGCACCCAGGAGAAGGGAGGTGCAGATGATTTTCAGGCACCCCCCCTGCAAACTCTGCTGCCTTTGAACTTGTGCCTTTGATCTCCCTGCAAAGCAACAGGTATTCAGGTATCCTCCAAAGATGCCAAGTCTCCCCCCCTCTCCCTCCCCAAGGCTCGGGGGAAACGAATGGCTGGGTTCACATGACCCGCTTAACCCGAGGGCAGCGGTATTTCGGCTTTCCAGGATGGAGTCGGCAAACTATAGACTGCCCAGGAATGAATGACCGATGGGGTCAGAAGTGGTATAGGCCTCCTGCTTGGGTGGGGGGGTGGGGGGGTTGGACTAGATGACCTACAAGATCCCTTCCAACTCTGCTCTTCTACTCTACTCTACTCTACTCTACTCTACTCTATTCTACTGTTCTATTCTGTTCTCCTGTTCTATTCTGTTCTGTTCTTATTCTGTTCTTATTCTATTCTATTCTTCTGTTCTTATTCTATTCTATTCTATTCTATTCTGTTTTTCTATTCTATTCTATTCTATTCTGTTCTGTTCTTATTTTATCCTATTCTTCTATTCTATTCTATTCTGTTCTGTTGTTCTGTTCCATTCCATTCCATTCCATTCTATTCTATTCTGTATTTCTATTCTGTTCTTATTCTATTCTATTCTATTCTGTTCTGTTCTTATTCTATTCTATTCTATTCTATTCTATTCTATTCTATTCTGTTCTATTCTATTCTATTCTATTCTATTCTGTTCTTATTCTATCCTATTCTTCTATTCTGTTCTGTTGTTCCGTTCCATTCCATTCCATTCTATTCTGTATTTCTATTCTATTCTGTACTGTTCTTATTCTATCCTACTATTCTATTCTATTCTATTCTATTCTATTCTATTCTATTCTATTCTATTCTATTCTGTTCTGTTCTGTTCTGTTCTGTTCTGTTCCTTTCCGTTCCATTCTATCGATTCCATTCCATTCCATTCTATTCTTATCCTAAAAGAGCTGGGTACAACATGGCACGTTCATCTCAGCAGCCTTTGGCACAGATTTTAGTTTACAACAGGCAGTCTACTCTAGACTCTAGAGAACAGAGCCTTGTTACTCAATCTTACCAATTTAAGAGGTGTAGATGACCAAGTGACAAAATCAGTGGATCAGAGGAATGATGTGGATATAATTTACGTGGACTTCAGTAAGGCATTTGATAAAGTAGATCACAACCTACTACTTGATAAGATAGAAAAATGTGAGACAGCATCACCACCAGATGGATCGGTAGTTGGCTGACCAGCCGTACTCAGTGTGTGGTCCTCAATGGAACCGCATCTATATGGAGGGAAGTGTGTAGTGGGGTGCCCCAGGGCTCTGTTCTAGGCCCAGTGCTCTTCAACATCTTCATCAATGATTTGGACGAGGGGATAGATGGGGAACTCATCAAATTTGCAGACGACACCAAGCTGGCAGGAATAGCCAACACTCCAGAAGACAGGCTTAGGATACAGGAGGATCTGGACAGACTTGAACACTGGGCACTATCTAACAAAATGAAATTCAAGGGTGAAAAAAGCAAGGTTCTACATTTAGGCAAGAAAAACCAAATGTATAGGGGGTACCTTGCTCAATAGTAGTAACTGTGAGAGGGACCTCCGAGTCCTAGTGGACAATCCCTTAAATAGGAGCCAGTCGTGTGCTGCATCTGCCAAAAAGGCCAACACAGTGCTGGGCTGCATTAACAGAGGGATAGAATCAAGATCACGTGAAGTGTTAATACCACTTTACAAGGCCTTGGTAAGGTCACACTTGGAATACAGCATCCAGTTTTGGTCACCACGATGTAAAAAAGATGCTGAGACTCTAGAAAAAAGAGTGCAGAGAAGAGCAACAAAGATGATTAGGGGACTGGAAGCTAAAGCATATAAGGAAAGGCTGCTGGAATTGGGAATGTCTAGTTTAATGAAGAGAAGGACGAGGGGGGGCATGATAGCAGCCTTCCAGTATCTCAGGGGCTGCCCCAAAGAAGAGGGAGTCAAGCTATTCTCCAAGGTGCCTGAAGGCAGGACAAGAAGCAATGGATGGAAACTAACCAAAGAGAGAAGCAACCTAGAACTAAGGTGAAACTTCCTGACAGAACAATTAACCAGTGGAACAACCTGCCTCCAGAAGTGGTGGATGCTCCAACACTGGACGTTTTTAAGAAGAGACTGGACAGCCATTTATCTGAAATGGTCTAGGGTTTCCTGCCTGAGCAGGGGGTTGGACTAGATGACCTCCAAGGTCCCTTCCAACTTTTTTATTATTATTATTATTATTATTATTATTATTATTATTATTATTATTATTATTATTATTATTATTATTATTATTATTATTATTACCCAACCAGCCTTGCTGGCTGGGGAATTCTGGAAGTTGAAGTCCACCCACCTTCCAGTTGCCAAACTTGAAAAACACTGCCGTACAGAAAGAGGTTGGGGGCGTTGGTGCTGTCTTAAGTTTGGTGGTTTCCTTGCAGACGTTTCATTACCCAAACTAACTAACATCTGGGAGTTGAAGTCCACCGGTCATAAAAGGGCCAAGTTTGGAGACCCCTGGTATAGGGTCTTCCTGCTCAAGCAGAGGGGTCGGACTAGAAGACCTCCAAGGTCCCTCCCCACCTCATGGTTCTCTCGATGTTCTCTGAACGGGTAGGAGGAGCAGCGGTCCTTGCCGCAAAACCCAGGTCAGGCAACACGTGTCCCCGCGTTCCCACCACGTCGGGCTCCCCCCAGAACCTGGCTTCCCGCGTCGTTTGGAGTCAGGACCCCGTTGCTCCAACCCTCCAGAGATGCGCACAGCGCCCCGTCCTCTCTTTCCCCTCGGCCGGGGGTGGGGATGGGGGTGGGGGGCGCAGTCTTCCCTGGCGTCCGGCCCTCTTGGCAGCAGGTCCCACCACCCCGCCCGCCCGGGGCAGCGGAGAACAATGCAGGGCAGCGATGGTGCCGCTCTGTCTGGGCTCCCCGTCTCAGGCCGGCCGGAGCCGACAATAGCCCGCACAGCTGCACGGCTGCCCCCCTTCCCCTGCCTTCCTTCCAGGCGGGGGAGGAGGGAGAGGCAGGCGCGGGAAGGGCCGTCCCCAAATTTAGGGGGGGGGGAGGACGAGCAAATTGGCGGTGTCAGCAGAGTGAGCCCCCTCCCTGCCTAGATAACCCCTGTTAGTGAGCCAAGCCAGGTCTTAACTCTGAATTTGGGTTATCAGCAGCGATAGCCTCTTCCAGCCTTTTTTTACATCGTGGTGACCAAAACTGGATGCCGTATTCCATGTGTGGCCTTACCAAGGCCTTGTAAAGTGGTATTAACACTTCACGTGATCTTGATTCTATCCCTCTGTTAATGCAGGCCCAGCACTGTGTTGGCCTTTTTGGCAGCTGCAGCACACGGCTGGCTCCTATTTAGGTGATTGTCTACTAGGACTCCGAGATCCCTCTCACAGTTGCTACTATTGAGCAAGGTACCCCCTATACTATACCTGTACATTTGGTTTTTCTTGCCTAAATGTAGAACCTTGCTTTTATCACCATTGAATTTCATTTTGTTAGATAGTGCCCAGTGTTCAAGTCTGTCCAGATCCTTCTGTATCTTAAGCCTGTCTTCTGGAGTGTTGGCTATTCCTGCCAGCTTGGTGTCGTCTGCAAATTTGATGAGTTCCCCATCTATCCCCTGGTCCAGATCGTTGATGAAGATGTTGAAGAGCCCTGGGCCCAGAACAGAGCCCTGGGGCACCCCACTACACGCTTCCCTCCAGCCAGTGAGCCAAGCCAGATCTCACTCTAAATTTGAGGTATCAGCAGATAGAGCCTCTTCGTGCCTAGATGGCTCCTGCCAGTGAGCCAAGCCAGATCTTAATCTAAATTCAGGGTATCAGCGGAGAGAGCCTCTTCCAGCCTAGATCAGTGGTTCTCAACCTTTTTAATGCCGTGACCCCAACTGGTCGTAAGTCGAGGACTAAACCGGTCGTAAGTCGAGGACTAAACCGGTCGTAAGTCGAGGACTAAACCGGTCGTAAGTCGAGGATTTTCCCTGCCCGGGAGTGCCGCGCATGCGTGGTTCCGCCCCCTGCGCCGGCTGAGGCGTAGCTGGCAAGCGGCAGAGACGGAGCAGGCCGACCACCAGCTGGCCCAGCCCAAGGAAGGTAAGGCACCCACCGGAAAAGGGGAAAAAAATGGCGGACAAAAAAAATGGCGGACAAAAAAAATGGCGGACAGCCTTGCTTGGCGACCCCCATGAAATGGTCGATCGACCCCAAATGGGGTCCCGACCCACAGGTTGAGAACCACTGACGAAGACTTATATACCTCTTCACAGTTCTTTCCACCCCTCTCTAAGCGGTTTACAGAGTCAGCATCTTGTCCCCTAACAATCTGGGTCCTCATTTTACCGACCTCGGAAGGATGGAAAGCTGAGTCCACCTTGAGCCAGTCAGGATCGAACCGATGGCAGTCAGCAGCATTAGCTTTCAACCCTGCATTTTAACCCTCGCGCCACTTAGATGGCTCCTGTCAGTGAGCCAAGCGAGGTCTTGCGTTCTGGCAGACTGCGTGGTGCCTTTTTCCAACTCGGCTTGGACTACCGTTCCCATTATCCTGCGGATGAAGGAGTGGGGGGATGCGGGTGTTGCTCTGCAAAATGGAGACCATCCTGATGTCTTCTGCTTTGGATTATGGACAATTTTGGAAAAAGTGACACGGCTGTTTTTTACACTTATGACTATTGCAGCATCCTCGTGATCACGTGATCCCAAATTCAGATGCTTTGTAACTGATAGTTTCCAGGTCCTGGGCTCATGTGATCCCCCCTTTTGTGATCTTCTGACTAGCAAAGTCAATGGGGAAGCCAGATTTATTTAACAACCGTGTGACTAACTTAAATAACAACAACAACAACAACAACAACTACTGGGAAAGCAGATCATAACAAGACCTGGCAATGGCTAAGAGCAGGAAAGTTGAAGAAAGAGACCGAGGGACTAATTCTGGCTGCACAAGACCAAGCCTTAAGGACAAAGGCATACAAAGTCAAAATTGAGCAACAGACAGTAAGTGCCGCCTATGCAAAGAAGCTGAAGAAACAGGGGACCACCTGGTCAGCTGCTGCAAGAAGATCGCACAGACTGACTACAAGCAGCGGCATGACAAAGTAGCAACAATGGTGCATTGGAAGATCTGCAAGAAATATCATTTGCCTGCAAGCAAGAACTGGTGGGATCATAAAAGAGAGAAAGTCATAGAAAATGAAAAAGTTAAACTGCTCTGGGACTTCAGAATTCAAACAGACAAGCACCTGCAACATAACACCCCAGACTTAACAATTGTCGATAAAAAAGACAAAAAAGTCTGGATGGTGGACGTGGCAGTGCCTGGAGACAGCAGAATAGACAAGAAAGAACTGGAGAAGATCACAAAATACAAAGATCTACAAATAGAAATAGAAAGACTGTGGCAAAGGCAAGCAAGGGTGGTACCAATAGTAATAGGCGCCCTGGGTGCAATCCCAAAACAACTGGAGCACCACTTGGACACCATCATCGGCACTGACAAATTCGCCATTAGTCAATTGCAAAAGGCAGCCTTACTAGGAACCGCTTCCATCCTGCAACGAGATCTGTAATACCATCAAACATCCACATCTGCCTATCCCAGGTCCTTGGGAAGGACTCGATAGGTAGATAAAAGTGCCAAATCCAGTCTGAACATTTGGCTGACTGTGCAATGATTATTATTATTATTATTATTATTATTATTATTATTATTATTATTATTATTATTATTATTATTAGTAGTAGTAGTAGTAGTAATAATAATAATAATAATAATAATAATAATAATAATAATAATAATAATAATAATAATAATAATAATGATGATGTTGGAAGGGACCTTGGAGGTCATCTAGTCCAACCCCCTGCTCAGGCAGGGAAACCCTATACCATTTCAGACGAATGGCTGTCCAGTCTCTTCTTAAAAAACTTCCAGTGCTGTGAGTCACTTAACAACGATGGCCAGAAAGGTTGTAAACTGGGGCAAAAATCACTTGAGGGAGGATGATAAAACAGCCCCGCTGAGCTCCGCGGCTCCCAGGGGCGGCCCGGCAGGTGAGTGGAAGAGCGCGGCGGGCGGAGACGCTGCTCAGCTGGCCACGCCCCCTTCTGGTTTCCATGAGCACCGGCCGCCAGGCGCCAAGCTGACAGCGCTCGGGATTTTTATGAATGGGTGACGTCACGGGCCTTGGCGTCTGGCGGTCTGAGCGGCTTGTTAAGGCAGGGAGCCGGGCGGGGGAGGGAGCGGCGGCTGCGCCCGCTGTGGGAAACGGCTATGAATGGCAACCCTCCAGGTCGAGGTCCGGGCGGGGGAGAAGCGGAGCGTGCTAGGTCAGGGACCCCGATGGTCGTGCGAATGGAACACGGGCGGAAATCGGTGCAAGAGGCGAAGGGTTTTCTCTGGCTGGGAAGGTGCGAAAAGGCCCTGGTTGCGGTTTGGATAGCCGGACGGGAGACCACGCAGCGACGCTCCTCGCGATCCGCGGCTTGGGAAGCTTTTCCCGTGGATTTTCGTGTCATTTAGGGACGCCTTGTCGCCTCTTTGCCAGGTTGATGATTTTCACTTTCAAAGTAAACGGGAGAGCCAATTCGAGCGTTTTACGACAATTCAGGCCGGTTTTACACACACACACACAACACACAGTAAACGACACACCAACCCAAAACACAGAGTATCACACAAAACACAGAGAAATGACACACAAATAGTAAATAATACTATATAAAATGACACACCAACACAGCAAATAACACACAAAACACAGGATAAATGACACACACACACACACACTGAGGAAAAGAGGCGAGAGATTGTGACCTTTAAGTCACTCAATCCAGTCTTCCACCTCGACACGATTCCTGCCAGGGACAACTTGAGACAACACGCGTGTGTGTAGCCTGGCCCGACAATCCCCGTCCACATGGGGCCTCGTTGCGGAACCAGGAAACCGATATGAAAATTGCCGTTATCAATTCCGGCTGCCGCATTCGGTGGCTCCGTTCACACAACGCGCCCGACTAGGTCAGGCCAAGATTAGACGCTGGGTCGTCGCCGTCCGTTCCGCAGGCGTTGAAGGAACCTCCAGGGAAGGGGGGGGGGGGTGCAAAGAAAACCCCCATCCAGGTAGTGTCCTTCATCAAGCCCTCCAGATGCCTCCTGGCACAGATCCAATAGTCCCCAACTGGCAGGGTGGAAGTCATGGGTTTTGTAGTCTGCTTGCCCCCCCCCCCTCCCAGACCAGCAGATTCCGGAGCGAGCTGGGAAAAAAAAAACGGCTGTCAAATCACATTCCTCCAGAGCATCGCCTGCCTGGATTCCTCAAGCCTGAATGCGCCCCCTCCCCACTAAATTAGTCGGGGGTGGGGGGGGCTCCACAATGTGCTCGAGGTGCGGAAGAGGAGGCGAGAAAAGGAATGTTCAGACATACTTTTGTTTCCGTCTCTGCGGGTCGCGGAGAGGAAGAAGTGTCAAAGCTGTCGATCGACTCCTTTCAACCTTCCCTCCCTCCCGACATGTCCCGGGGCACCCTCCACCTGCACCTGGCCCCCCTCCCCTTCCCCCCACTTCCCTCCCCCCCTTCACACGACCAGCAGAGGGGGCGAAACCCGCGTTTGCAAAAAAAAAAAAAAAAGAGTCCCGAGTCCGATCAATGAAAGCACGAGAGCGGCCAGCCACGCCCCGGCTCCTGTCATTNTCGGATCGCTATAAAAGCCGCCTCTCGGGCGCCGGAGCGCCACTCGCGGCTGCGTTCGATGCGCGCTCGGCTGCCTGCCGGTGTTTTGTCCTCGGGGTTGCGTCCGCGGTTCGTGTCTCCCGGCCATGAAGGTGGTCCCCGCCGCCGCTGCGCCCGCCGCCTCCCCCGGCCCCAGCTGCGCTCTCAAGGGCGCGGGGGGCGAGCCTTCGCCGCGCTGCCTCTCGGAGCAGAGCGTGTCGCTGTCCCGCGTGGGCAGCCCCCCTTCCCGGGGCTTGCCCCTCGGGCCGGAGCAAGCCGCCGCCGCCGCCTCGCTGCTTCTGGACATGAAGGGCTGCTACTCGCGCCTGGCCGCGCTGGTGCCCACCTTGCCTCGCCACCGCCGCGTGTCCAAAGTGGAGATCCTCCAGCACGTCATCGATTACATTTGGGCTCTCCAGCACGAGCTGCAGGACCCGCTGGCCGCCGGGGCGCCCCCTCCGCGGGGCGTGGACGAGCCGGCCGGAGCCGAGGTGAGACCCTCCCCGCCAGGGCAGATCCCCCCAGGAGAAGAGGGCGCGCAGCCAGGGCTCCGTGGGTTCGTGCCCGTCTCCCACCCGCGCCCAGAACACGCAGCGAGCCCTCCGTGGGGCTTGTTCCCGACTCCCACCCGCGCCCAGAGCACCCAGCGAGGGCTCCGTGGGTTCATGCCCATCTCCCACCCGCGCGCAGAGCGCGCAGCGAGGACTCCGTGGGGCTTGTTCCCGTCTCCCACCCGTGCCCAGAACCCGAACAAGGGCTCCGTGGGTTCGTGCCCATCTCCCACCCGCGCGCAGAGCGCGCAGCAAGGGCTCCGTGGGTTCGTGCCCATCTCCCACCCGCGCCCAGAACACGTAGCAAGGGCTCCGTGGGTTCGTGCCCCTCTCCCACCCGCGCGCAGAGCACGCAGCAAGCCCTCCGTGGAGTTTGTTCCCGTCTCCCACCCGCGCCCAGAACCCGAACAAAGGCTCCGTGGGGCTTGTGCCCATCTCTCACCCGCGCCCAGAACACGTAGCAAGGGCTCCGTGGGTTCGTGCTCATCTCCCACCCGCGCCCAGAACGCGCAGCGACGGCTCCGTGGGTTTTGTGTCCGTCTGCACCCCATCTCGAGCGCCTGAGGGCTATGCCAGGCTCCGGAGAGTCTCTTGTAGGGTTTTTTTTTTGCCAGTTACGCCTCCCATTGTTGGTGTGGGGTCTCCTGCCCCTTCTCCCAATAAATCCGTGGGCCACCGAACAGGAATTCTACTTGGAAGGATGGAGGGGCATTCTCATCCCCGTGCCAAGGGCCATCCTTGCCAGTCCTTCTGGTGGGCACCGATGTCCCCTCCCCTGTGGGCCCCAGGGGATGCCAGTGACCTGCCAGCATGGCTGAAGATTGTGTAGAACAGTAGAAAGGGAATTTTAGCTCAATTTGGATATAGCTGCAAATCCAGCGGGATCTCGTGGCGCCCTTTACAAGTCCGAGAGTTGTAACAAGTTCTCTAACCAGACAGAAGCTTTGGAAAGAAAGTTTGGGCTTTTGAATAAATTTTGGGTAGCCACAGAAAGCGCTACCGTCTCCCTGGATCCTTAAAAAAAAAAAACCTCTTTAGGATCTTGAGAATTAGAGATGATTTCCCTGTAATTCGCTCATCTGAATTGTGTCACCCTTTCTGAATCGGTTCTGAGCTGTTTACTTCCAAAATTTATCTAAGTTTGCGAAACTGCTTCTTTGCAACCTGCTTAGATGGATTTTTTTTTAATTTTTCCTCTTTATATATGTATCACCACTATTATAAATGTATATATAAATGTGTATATATATATATGTATGTATGTATGTATATTCTGGAATATGGTCCTTTTGTAGAAAGTACCGGTTGTTCTCTACTTACAAAAGTTCATTTAGTGACCGGCACTGAAAAAAGTGACGTGACCGTTTTTTAGTGACCACCTTTGTAGCGTCCCCGTGATCAGGTGATCAAAATCCAGATGCTTGGCAACTGGTTCGTACTTAACGACCCTTGCTGGGTCTCAAGGTCACGTGATCCCCTTTTGCGTCCTTCCAACAAGCAAAGTCAAGTCAGGTTCACTTAACAAAAACGTGACTCACTGCAATGATTGGCTTAACAAACCCCTGGCAAGAAAAGTCACAAAACGAGGCACCGCTCACTGTCTCCCTTAACAAACGGTTGGGTTCAGTTGTAGCTGTAAGTTGAGCACTATCCAAATACAGCTGTGTCTCCCCTCCCCCCCCTTTATAAAATACCAAGCTTTGCTTAGTTGGGATTTTATTTTATGAGCTCAAGGATTCTTTTCATTATGCCAATCAAGGGCGTTCGCGGTTGGATTCTGGGTGGGTTTGCGTTTTATCTCTCTTTTTTTTTCTCCCCCCCCACCTGGCTTTTCCAATCTTAAAGAGATGGGAATAAATGCAAAGAAAGAGAGAAGTCTCTGGGTGAAACAGCTGTTTTAGGGACGTGTTGGCTTCCGAGTTTCACAACACAACACTCCCGTTGACATCACTCTGGTGATGTTTGCAAGCTGCTGTTGCCGTCTCTTTTTTTTTGTTCCTCTTTTGACTACCGCAAACCGTACAGTAAACACTGAACTTTTTTGCCCTGGGATAATAATAATAATTAATAATAAAGTTGGAAGGGTCCTTGGAGGTCATCTAGTCCAACCCCCTGCTCAGGCAGGAAACCTTATACCATTTCAGACAAATGGCTGTCCAGTCTCTTCTTAAAAACCTCCAGTGTTGGAGCATTCACCGCTTCTGGAGGCAGGTTGTTCCACTGGTTAATTGTTCTAACTGTCAGGAAGTTTCTCCTTAGTTCTAGGTTGCTTCTCTCCTTGGTTAGTTTCCATCCGTTGCTTCTTGTCCTGGCTTTGGAGAAGAGCTTGACTCCCTCTTCTTTGGGGCAGCCCCTGAGATACTGGAACACTGCTATCATGTCCTTCTCTTCCTTAAACTAAGGGTAGAAACGCTGCTGCTAATCTCTTATCAACAAGTTGTTTTTCGTTTTGTTTTTAAAACAGCCTGCTTGTGTTAGCCCGGATGACGGAATCTTGTGCCGCTGAAGATCCCTTTGAAGCCTGCCAGAAGATCTGTTGAAATGCTTCCTATCCCTCCAATGGCAGGGCAAAAAAAAACAACGGGGTGCTTCAAGTGATGTGGGGCTGCTCTCTTCTCTGCCCCATTCCTATCTCCCCAGATGTGGGCCGGACAGCAGATTGAAAGTGGTTTTGCCAGATCCAGATGTTGATGGGACTTCTCGTCTTTTATCGTCCTGGTGCTTAATCCCAGAAAGGGATCAACTCTGCTAGAATTGGACTCTGAATGGGCATCTTGATGGGACAGTGCCTTTTTTTTCTTCTTTTTTTTTTTGCTTTCTTAAAAAAAGCTAGGACTAAAACCTCACCCGAATATTTCTCAGTTTTCTGAGAATCGACCGTATTGTATATTACAATGCTCCTATCTCTGAGAATATTTTTCTATATTTTTTTTTTTGCTGTTGGTTAGGGAACAAATGCATATTGCTGTGAAAAAAGGCTGTTTTTGTAGAGTGTGTTTCATTGGGGCTGGGAGGGTGGGGGAGACCCCCAGACCCCAGCTCTATACTCAGGGGGAATCTTGGGTTTGATGTCATAGCCAGGGGTCTTCAAACTTGGCAATTTTAAGATTTGTGGATTTCAACTCCCAGATAATAATAATATATATAATAATATATATAATTATAATATAATAGTTATAATATTATTATAACAACAACAAAACAACAACAACAACAACAACAACAACAACAACAATAATAATAATAATAATAAAAAAAAATAAAAAAAAAATAAAAAAAAAAGTTGGAAGGGACCTTGGAGGTCATTGAGTCCAACCCCCTGCTCAGGCAGAAAACCTTATACCATTGGACAAATGGCTGTCCAGTCTCTTGGAAACTCCACCAATCGTACACCAGGAATGGCTGTCAATTACAGTGTTTCTCAAGCCGGCCTGCTTTGTGGACTTCAACTCCCAGAATTCCCCAGCCAGCCCTGTTAAAAGTCCACCCAGTTTAAAAGCGACCTTTGTGAATGTGTGAGTGAAAGAAAGAAGAGGCAAAACTTGGTCTCAATCAGGCTGGGAATGAAAAAGTGCCGACCTGGAGGATAGGTCTCCTGCCTTGAGCAGGGGGTTGGACTAGATGACCTTTTGAGGTACCTTCCAGCCCTAGGATTCTACACACTTGGGAGATAACCCAGTCTGGTAAAAAGCTGAGATAAAACTCTTGGTGATGGTGCCTGAAGGATTACTTGGCAGGAGAATCCGAATCCTAGCCTGGAAGGCACCTTCGAGGTCATCTAGTCCAACCCCTTGCCCAGAACAGGCTCCTCGGCTCCTCCTAGAAAAATGGCTGCCCACTTTTCAACAGATGCAGCTCCCATAACTTCAGATGTTTTCTACTCCTTTCAGAGTTGGGAAATTCAGACCCACCAAAGATAATAGGTAGTCCTTGACTTACAGCACTACATTTAGCGACCGAAGTTAAATAGTACTGGAAAAAGGGACAATTTTTCACACTTAACGACCGTCGCAGCATCCTCACAGCCATACAATCAAAACTGGCAACGGGCTCACACAGGTAGTCCTCAACTGAGCCCCAAATTTTCGTTGCTAAGTGAAACATTTGTTAAGTGATTTTTTTTCTCATTTTGCGACCGCAGTCGTTAACTGAATCCCTGCAGCTGTTAAGTAAGTAACATGGTCGTTAAGTGAACCTGGCTTCCCCACTGACTGCTTGTCAGAAGGGTGCAAAAGGGGGAATCTCGCAACCCTGGGACACTGCGATCGTCGTAAATGCGAGTTGGTCGCCAAGCTGACTGAATTTTGATCACGTGAACATGGGGATGTTGCAAAACGGTCGTTAAGTGTGAAAAACAGTCTTAAGTCATTGTTTTCAGTGCTGTCATAACTTTGGTCAATAAATGAACTGTTGTAAATCGAGGACTGACGATTGCAGTGTCCTGGGCTCACATGATCCCCTTTTGTGACCAGATAGATCAAATCAGTGGGGGAACTAGATTCACATAACCGGCCTACTAACCTCCTTCCAACTTTATTATTATTAACAATTGCGGTGATTGGCTTAACAACGTTGGCAAAAAAGGTCGCAAAACTCACTTAACAACTGTCTGGCTTAGCAACAGAAATTTTGGGCTCCCTTGTAGTTGTAAGTCTTACTTGTACTTCAAGGACCTTTACTTCAACTCCCAACCTCCTTGTTAAGTAGGACAAATCCAGTCCCCCAATTCTAAGTCGCTTCCGGCTTAAGATGATTAGGGGACTGGAGGCTAAAACATATAAGGAACGGTTGCTGGAATTGGGGATGTCCAGTTTAATGAAGAGAAGGACGAGGGGGGACATGATAGCAGCCTTCCAGTATCTCAGGGGTTGCCCCAAAGAAGAGGGAGTCAAGCTATTTTCCAAATCGCCTGAAGGCAGGACAAGAAGCAACGAATGGAAACTAACCAAGGAGAGAAGCAACCTAGAACAAAGGAGAAACTTCCTGACAGTTATAACAATTAGCCAGTGGAACAACCTGCCTCCAGAAATTGTGAATGCTCCAACACTGGAAGTTTTTAAGAAGAGACTGGACAGCCATTTGTCCGAAATGGTATAGGGCAGTGATGGCGAACCTTTTAGAGACCGAGTGCCCAAACTGGAACCCAAAACCCATTTATGCATCATCGGGTGCCAGGTGGGTGTGGCCCATTGAGTGGGCGTGGCTGCGGTGGTAACAGCAAACTGGGTGGGACTAAAAAGTTCAATCAATCAATTCCAATTTTTCAAGATCTTTTTTTTTCCGCGAGAAGTTGAAATTGACTGATTGATTGAACCTTTTTTTTTTTTTGTACACGGCGGCGGAAGCCTAAAGCGAAAACGTTTTATAAAACCCAGCTGAAGGCCTAGGACTGGGGCGACGGCGCGGGTGCCCACAGAGAGGGCTCGGAGTGCCGCCTCTGGCACCCGTGCCATAGGTTCGCCACCACTGGTATAGGGTTTCCTGCCTGAGCAGGGGGTTGGACTAGATGACCTCCAAGGTCCCTTCCAACTTTATTATCATTATTTTAACGTCACATGTTTTCTGCCCTGCAACCCTCTCCCAAGCTATTTTGATTCCTTTTCTTCCCATTCTCAGCCCCGGGAAACTGAGGCCGAAACCCCGAAGGCAGCAGTGTGCAATTTTAGTGCTCCTGGGTGCAGCTGGTTGGGGTGACTTTTCTGCGGAAACTGGGTGGGTTAGGGCGGTGCTGAAGAGCTGAGAGTAATGCTGCAGCTTTGAGTGGGAAGGAACCGGTCCCTGCCAGTCCCTAGAGGTGGAGAAGGCAAGGCTGAGTAAATTTGCTGAGCAGCTGCTAAGCTGGAGGCAAGAGTTTACCCCGTGGAGCAAAGCTGGATTGCAGAATTAGAGAAGGAACCGAGTCGGGACAGGCCGTGGAGGAGGTCTTCTAAGCAGGCCTGCAGAGAAGAGCAACGACGATGATTAAAGGCCTGGAGACCAAAAAAAATAATATGAAGAAAAATATATAGGAACTGGGGATGGGCAGTCTGGAGAAAACTGCATCCAGTTGTGATTACCAGGATACAAAAAAAGATGTTGAGATTGTAGATAAACAGTGCAAAGAAGAACAATTAAGATGATTTAAAGGCCTGGAGACAAAAAAAACCCAAAACACGAAGAAAAATATATAGGAACTGGGTCTAGAGAAAATTGCATCCAGTTTTGATCACCAGGATACAAAAAAAAGATGTTGAGACTCTAGATATAAAGAAGAGTGCAGAGAAGAGCAACTAAGATGATTACGGGCCTGGAGGCTAAAAGGTGAACAGTTGCAGGAATTGGGTATGGCTAGTCTGGAGAAAAGGACTGGGGGGGGGACATGATAGTATTCCAGTATTTGAGGGGCTGCCACAAAGAAGAGGGAGTCAAGCTATTCCCCAAAGCGCCTGAAAGCAGGACAAGAAACGACGGATGGAAACTAATCAAGGAGAGAAGCAACCTGGAATTAAGGAGAAACTTCCTAACAGGACAATGAACCAGTGGAACTGCTTGCCTCCAGAACCTGTGGGTGCTCCATCAGTGGAGGATTTTGAGAAGAGGCTGGACAGCCACCTGTCTGAAATGATGTAGGGTCTCCTGCTTGAGCAGGGGGCTGGACTAGAAGACCTCCATGGTCCCTTCCAGCTATAGTAATAATAATAATAATAATAATAATAATAATAATAATAATAATAATAATAATAATAATAATAATAATAATAATAATAATAAAGTTGGAAGGGACCTTGGAGGTCATCTAGTCCAACCCCCTGCTCAGGCAGGAAACCCTATACCATTTCTGATGGATAGTCTCACCCTCTGCTCAAGCAGGAGACCCTAGTTCTAACAACAGCACTGGAAAAAAATGACTTGCCAGCAGTCCTCGCAGTTATGCCCATTGCACAATCCCTGGGGTCACATGATCAAAATTTGAAGGCTTGGCAACTGGCATGTACTTACGACGGTTGCACTGTCCCGGGGTCACGTGATCGCCATTTGTAACCTTCCCAGCCGGCTTCCGACAAGCAAAGTCAATGGGGGAAAGCCCGATTTGCTTAACAATCATGGGATTTCACTTAATGAGTGTAGAGATGCAGTAATATAAATATAAATATAAATATAAATATAAATATAAATATAAATATATAAATATAAATATAAATATATAAATATAAATATAAATATATAAATATAAATATAAATATAAATATAAATATAAATATAAATATAAATATAAATATAAATATAAATATAAATATAAATATAAATATAAATACAAATACAAATATAAATATAAATATAAATATAAATAAATAAAGTTGGGAGGGACCTTGGAGGTCATCTAGTCCAACCCCCTTTCTCAGGTAGGAAACCCTATACCATTTTAGTCAAATGGCAGATTCGCTTAACAACCATGGCAAGGTCGTCATAAAATGGGGCGTGACTTATTTCACAACTTCTTTGCCTTGCAATGGAAATTCTACCTGTACAGGAGGGAGGGAGGGGCTGGCAGCAATGGGAAAGAAGGGGCTCGTAGGAAGGAGACCCCCCCCCCGGATAGGGGACATCAGCCCAGAAAGACCCCAGGCTCTTTTAGGAGGTGAAATTAGAGGGGGTTTAGGTGGGCACCTTTGGGATTGAGTGGCATGAGAAGGGTAGAGGGGCATATCTACAGATCTAAGACCCACAGGACCAAAGAGAAAAATCAGATTCATTGGAGGGAGGGGAATATAATTAGAATTTCCTGAGATTAATTTATAGTGGGAAAAAGAGGCATGTTAAAAATTGGGGGGGGGGGAAGAAGCGAAAAAAGGATACTGATTGAATAAATGGATATTGAGTGCAAATGCAATTAGGATATGTTTAGGTTAGAAAAGATATTTTAAACTGAAATCCTTGATACCGTTAGAAAACCGTAATAAATGCTGATATTCAACTGTATATTTATTAGCAACAACAAGAACTGTTATTTGCTTCATGTGGAAAAATGTTTACTCCCAGAAGAAGAGAGGATGGATTGGATGGCGTAATATTGGATTGAGTTTGAAGAAGTTTAGATGTACCACGGAATTACTAATCGACCCAGGTCAACACGTCTGCGAAGCACTTGATTGTAAAAATAGAAAATTAAGAAAATATTTATATATATATAAAAAGAATGAACTAATGAAACAATAAATCACCATGTTTTGTTGTTCCAAAAAAAAAAAAAGTATCTTAATGCGCAGGGCCGAAAATCAGAAGCAATACGCTAGCATCTTTCTCTTTTTTTGTATAGATTTTATTCGTTTTTATAAGGTTAGGGATAAGGTGGGGTCGGGATTAGGGTTAGGATTAGGGTCAGGGTTGGGGTTGGGGTTTTTCCAAATAACATTTTCAATATTTAGCAAACAGCATAATGTCTGGGTATATGTATTTAACTAACAATAATAGATAATAGTTAATTATCATAAACAATATGTTAATCACTCAATAGCCTTCTTCTTGCTAATATATATATATTGAAAATTACATATCACATTCCTTTCTCTCTAATTTGTCTTTCTAGGCATTGATAGAAATTATCCCATATTCTAAAGCACACTGAGTCTTCTTTCTCTTTTATCTTTAAAGTCAATCTGTCCATTTTTGCACACTCTAGAATTTTCTTAATTAGTAACTTCTTCAGCTGGTAAGTTTTCATTTTTCCAAGGTTGGGCAAATACAATTCTTGCTGCTGTTAATACGTGTAGTATTAGATATCTGCAATCTTTCTCATAATTAGCTCCTGTTATTCCTAAGAAAAAAAAAATCTGATTTAAAGTCTATTGTTTTTTAGTCATTTTCTCCAACCACAAATGTATTTTAAACCCAAAATCTTTTTGCTTTGGGGCATGTCCACCAGATAGGATAATAAGTACCTGGTCTCTGTTTACATTTTGCTAGCATCCTTTTCTGGCTAACTAATTTTATCCAGAGGCAGCTTGAGAAAGCTTTACCTCCGAATAAAACTGATCAGCTAGAAAAAGGGACAGAAAAACTCATTTTCCTATTAAATACAGACCGTGCGTTGGTTCATTCACAGGCAGTCGTCGACTTATCGGTGCAACGGACATTTCTTAAGTGAGTTTGGCTTCGGTTTACAAGGGTTTTGGCCACGGTTGCTAAACGAATCACTAGTAAAACGGCTGTTAAGGGAATCTATTTTTCCCCCGTCGACGTGGCTCGTCAGAAGATCACAAAAGGAGGATCACGTGACCCCCCCAGGGACATTGCAACCGTCCTAAGTACATGCCAGTTGCCAAGCGTCCGAATTGTTGATCATGTGACTGTGGGGATGCTGCAACGGTAAATAATAATAATAATAATAATAATAATAATAATAATAATAATAATAAGTTGGAAGGGACCTTGGAAGTCATCTAGTCCAACCCCCTGCTCAAGCAGGAAACCCTACACCATTTCTGACCAATGGCTGTCCAGTCTTTTCTTAAAGACTTCCAGTGTTGGAGCATTCACCGCTTCTGGAGGCAGGTTGTTCCACTGGTTAATTGTTCTCACTGTCAGGAAGTTTCTCCTTAGTTCTAGGTTGCTTCTCTCCTTGATTAGTTTCCACCCGTTGCTTCTCGTCCTGCATTCAGGCGCTTTGGAGAATAGCTTGACTCCCTCTTCTTTGGGGCAGCCCCTGAGATACTGGAACATAACTCCCTTTCTTCAGTGCCATAACGTGGAATGGTCATTAAAGGAATGATGACAAGCTGAGGATTACCTGTCCTTAGTTATGCATCGCCTATCTGCCTATCAAGTGACTCTGGGCATCTATTCGTAGGATTGTTCTCCATTCTACAGTCCTTAGTTTAGAGTTTAAACCAGGTTCTATGAGAATGTAAACGTCGGTTCAATCATCCAGGCCAAAAAGCATCTTAAAAGGTGAAATTGGGGCAACTGGAGCAACGTTTATGAAAGTGAGACATTTCATTGCTCATCCAGGTAATGTCAGTCAACATGAAAAAAAATTAAGCTAGGCAGTCTCAATTTTAATAATGTAAATGTTG
>NW_015389460.1:41949-49449 GCF_001527695.2 Protobothrops mucrosquamatus | reverse complement strand
TGTCCAGTCTCTTCTTAAAAACTTCCAGTGTTGGCGCATTCACCGCTTCTGAAGGCAGGTTGTTCCACTGGTTAATTGTTTAACTGTCAGGAAGATTACAAGGCTGAGGATTATGGGTTAGAGATCCTTTTCTAGCCAACGGTTTGGACAGAGACCTTGTTAATCCTGCAATTTTTACTGATGTTCAGGATTTTTTTTTCCTTTCTTCCTGCTGTCATTTCTTCTTTTCACACAAAAGGCGTCCTTGATCAATAGCGGACAGACCCCACTGCAACAATCACAATCACAACCCAAAGAGCTGCTCCAGCTGCCTGCGTCCCATTTCACACACCCCTTGCATCACCCCCTTTGCTAAACGCTCCGGATTGGTCAATGGAATCCGAGATGGATCCGATATGATTCTCCAGTGAAGCAAATCGGAATTGAATCTTTTGCTGATGACCGCAATCAAGATCAGAATGTCTCTTGCTATATAAGTTGGTCATTAAGTGAGTTTTGCCCCCGTTTTCTGCCACAGTTGTGAAGTGAAGAGAAGGACAAGGGGGGACAGGATAGCAGTGTTCCAATATCTCAGGGGCTGCCCCAAAGAAGAGGGAGTCCAGCTATTCTCCAAAGCGCCTGAAGGCAGGACAAGAAGCAACTGGTGGAAACACATCAAGGAGAGAAGCAACCTAGCACTAAGGAGAAACTTCCTGACAGAACAATTAATGGAATAGCTTGTCTCCTGTAGTTGCACTGGAAAGAGTGCAGAGAAGAGCAACAAAGATGATTAGGGGACTGGAGGCTAAAACATACAAGGAACGGTTGCTGGAATTGGGTATGTCTAGTTTAATGAAGAGAAGGACGAGGGGGTACATGATAGCAGGGTTCCAATATCTCAGGGGCTGCCCCAAAGAAGAGGGAGTCAAGCTATTCTCCAAAGCCCCTGAAGGACAGGACAAGAAGCAACGGGTGGAAACTCATCAAGGAGAGAAGCAATCTGGAATTAAAAAGAAATTTCCTGACAGAACAATTAACCAGTGGAACAACCTGCCTTCAGAAGCGGTGAATGCTCCAACACTGGAAGTTTTTAAGAAGAGACTGGACAGCCATTTGTCTGAAATGGTATAGGGTTTCCTGCCTGAGCAGGAGGTTGGACTAGATGACCTCCAAGGTCCCTTCCAACTTTATTATTATTATTGTTATTATTATTATTATTATTATTATGGATCATCGCATAATCAGCCAGATGTTCAGACTAGATTTGGCATTTTTGTCTACCTATCGTGTCTTTCCCAAGGACCTGGGATAGGCAGATGTGGATGTTTGATGGTATTACAGATCTTGTCGCAGGATGGAAGCAGTTCCTAGTAAGGCCGCCTTTTGCAATTGACTAATGGCGAATTTGTCAATGCCGATGATGGTGTTCAAGTGGTGCTCCAGTTGTTTTGGGATTGCACACAAAGCGCCTATGACTATTGGTACCACCCTTGCTTGCCTTTGCCACAGTCTTTCTATTTCTATTTGTAGGTCTTTGTATTATTATTATTATTATTATTATTATTATTATTATTATTATTACTACCCTTAAGTTAGTAACACGGTTATTAAGGGAATCACCCAGTCACAAGGTCACAAAAGGGAACCACAGGAGCCCGGGACACTGCGACCGTCATAAATGGGAATCAGTTGTCAAGCATCCAAATATAAATCAAGTGATCACGAGATGCCGCAGTGGTGATAAGCGTGGAAAAACGATGCTAAGTCAAGTTTTCTCAGTAGGGGCAGTCCTCAACTTACTATGTTCCATTTAGTGACCATTCAAAGTTAGAACGGTGCTGAAAAAAGGAACTTAGGGCCGTTTTCTACACTTAACGACGGTTGCAGCATCCCCAGGGTCCAGTGATCAAAATCCGGACGTTTGGCAACTGGCATGTACTTATGACGGTTTGCAGCAATCCCCGGAAAGTCACGTGATCCCCTTTGGCGACTTTCCGACAGGCAAAGTCAACAGGGGAATCCAGATTCACTTAACGACCGTGTGACTCGCTTAACAACGACAGAGATTCGCTTCCNGACGGTTGCAGCATCCCCAGGGTCCAGTGATCAAAATCCGGACGTTTGGCAACTGGCATGTACTTATGACGGTTTGCAGCAATCCCCGGAAAGTCACGTGATCCCCTTTGGCGACTTTCCGACAGGCAAAGTCAACAGGGGAATCCAGATTCACTTAACGACCGTGTGACTCGCTTAACAACGACAGAGATTCGCTTCCCAACGGTGGCGGGAAAGGTCGTAACACGGGGCAAAAGTCCCTTCACAGATGTCTCGCTTAGCAACGGACATCCAGGTCTGAATTTGCAGTCGTAGGTCGAGGGCTACCTGCTTAAGATTCAAGTCAACAGGGAAGCCGGATTGACTTAATAGCCTTGTGACTCGCTTAACAACCGTCACAAGAAGAGTCGTCACTCAGGGGGCAAAACTCACTGAACAGATCTCTCTCTCCCCGAGCAAGAGGTCAATGGTGGTCGTAAGTTGAGGACCGCCTTTATCTCACCCCTCCTCTTCTGCACCGGAAGCTTTAATGGCTTAGGGAGAAGAAAAGTCGGCTGCCACAGGAGGGATTTGATTGCTGAGTAAACACAGAGCACTTTTGTACTCTTAAGTGGCTTAATTAGACTTAAGTCCGTCAATTACAGAAGAAGAAATCAGCTCTCAAGGAAAATAAAATAGCAAGCTTTTTCTCCTTAATGAGCCAGCCCTGTCTTGCATCACAAGAGTCTGCAGACAGTCCTCGCTTTAATAATAATAATAATAATAATAATAATAATAATAATAATAATAATAATAGTAGTAGTAGTAGTAGTAGTAGTAGTAGTAGTAGTAGTAGTAGTAGTAGTAGTAGTACCACTAGTAATAGGTGCCTTGGGTGCAATCTCAAAACAACTGGAGCACCACTTGGACACCATCATGGGCATTGACAAATTCGCCATTAGTCAATTGCAAAAGGCGGCCTTACTAGGAAGTGCTTCCATCCTGCCACGAGATCTGTAATACCATCAAACATCCACATCTGCCTATCCCAGGTCCTTAGGAAGGACTTGATAGGTAGACAAAAAGGCCAAATCCAGTCTGAACATCTGGCTGACTGTGCGATGATCCATAATGATGATGATAATAATAATGATAATAATAACGATGATGATAATAATAACAATAACAATAATAACAATAATAATAATAATAAAGTTGGAAGGGACCTTGGAGGTCATCTAGTCCAACCCCCTGCTCAGGCAGGAAACCCTACACCATTTCAGACAAATGGCTGTCTAGTCTCTTCTTAAAAAGTTCCAGTGTTGGACCATTCACAGCTTCTGGAGGCAGGTTGTTCCACTGGTTAATTGTTCTAACTGTCAGGAAGTTTCTCCTTAGTTCTAGGTTGCTTCTCTCCTTGGTTAGTTTCCACCCGTTGCTTCTTGTCCTGCCTTCAGGCGCTTTGGAGGATAGCTTGACTCCCTCTTCTTTGGGTCAGCCCCTGAGATACTGGAAGACTGCTATCCTGTCCCCCCTCGTCCTTCTCTTCATTAAACTAGACCTACCCAATTCCAGCATCCGTTCCTTATACGTTTCAGCCTCCAGTCCCCTAATCATCTTTGTTGCTCTTCTCTGCACTCTTTCTAGAGTCTCAACATCTTTTTTACATCGTGGTGACCAAAACTGGATGCAGGATTCCAAGTGTGGCCTTACCAAGGCATTGTAAAGTGGTATTAATACTTCACGTGATCTTGATTCTCTCCCTCTGTTAATGCAGCCTAGCACTGTGTTGGCCTTTTTGGCAGCTGCAGCACACGGCTGGCTCATATTTACAACCACGATCATTTAGTGCAGAGGTCTCCAACCTTTCCAGGTTCAAGGACCAGAGGGAAGGAGAGCAGCTTCAAAATTGGTGTGAGTGCATGCGCGCACTGGGCCACGCACGCTGGCGTGGCACTAGCAGTCCTGTTCGTGCATGCAGCATGCGCAAACGGGCTGCACAAACCACCTGGACTTGTGGTGCACACACAAACAGGCTGCAGACACCCGCCCCGTGCTAGCATTCCCATTTGCGCCCGCGTGCATGCACAAATAGGGCTGCAGGCACTAGCGAAAGTGGGGGGAAATGCACACCCATGCCTGCACGCACCGGCCTTCCATTTCCACGGCCCGCTGGCCAAAAGCCCACGGCCCGGTCCCGGGCTGTGGACCATAGGTTGGGGACCCCTGATTTAGTGACTGTTCAAAGGTACAACAGCACCAAAAAATGCGATTTATGACTGTTTTTCGCCGTTGTGCCCATGGCAGCTTCCCCGTGGGTCACGTGATCAAAATTCGGATGCTTGAGCATCTGTGGCTGCTAAACACATGGATGTAAGTCACAGCTTACATGTACGCAGTTCCGTGTATTGCCTGCATATTCCTATCCCAATTTTCTTTTTTTTTGTAAAAAAAAATCAGTAACTTGCTGAGACCTCCCAAAGTTTAATGAACTTTGCCAGGGGAGGGAATGAAATGCAAGGAGAGTTTCCATAAATATATTTCTATATATATGTGAAATATATTTAATATATATAAAATATATTTAAGAAAATATATATTACTTAATTGGGTATGTCTAGTTTAATGAAGAGAAGGACGAGGGGGGACATGATAGCAGTCTTCCAGTATCTCAGGGGCTGCCCCAAAGAAGAGGGAGTCAAGCTATTCTCCAAAGCGCCTGAAGGCAGGACGAGAAGCAACAGATGGAAACTGATCAAGGAGAGAAGCAACCTGGAACTAAGGAGAAACTTCCTGACAGTTAGAACAATTAACCAGTGGAACAACCTGCCTCCAGAAGCGGTGAATGTTCCAACACTGGAAGTTTTTAAGAAGAGACTGGACAGCCATTTGTCTGAAATGGTATAGGGTTTCCTGCCTGAGCAGGGGGTTGGACTAGATGACCTTCAAGGTCCCTTCCAACTTTACTATTACTATTATTATTACTATTACTATTATTACTACTACTACTACTACTACTACTACTACTACTACTACTACTACTACTACTACTACTATTATTAGCCAGCCATGTGCGGCAACAACCCCAAAAGCTAACACAATCCTGGGTTGTATAAACCGAGGGATAGAATCAAGATCATGTGAAGTACTAGTACCCCTTTATAAAGCCCTAGTGAGGCCACACCTGGGATACTGCAGCTAATTTTGGTCACCATATCACAAAAAAGATGTTGAGAGTTTGGAAAAAATCCAGAGAAGAGCAACTAGGATGATCCAAGGCCTGGAGACTAAAACACATGAAGAATGGTTGTGCGATTTGGGTTTAGCCAGTCTAAACAAAAGAAGAAATAAGGGGGGACATGATAGCAGTGTCCCAATATCTGAGGGGCTGCCACAAAGAAGAGGAGGGGGTCAAATTATTTTCCAAAACATCGGAAGGGAAGACAAGAAGCAATGGAGGGAAACGAATCAAGGAGAGAAGCAACCTAGAACTAAGGAGAAACTTCCTGACAGTGAGAACAATTAACCAGTGGAACTACCTGCCTCCAGACATTGTGGGTGCTTCATCACTGGAGATTTAAAGAAGAGACTGGACGGCCATTTGTCTGAAATGGTATAGGGTCTCCTGCTTGAGCAGGGGGTTGGACTAGTCCAGGGCTTTTCAACCTTTTCACCCATTGTACCATTTTTAGGATAGGGCAACATTCGAGTTCCACCATTCGCCTAGCAAGGTGTCAAAAACTTGATGACCAAAAAAAAAAAAAAAGGGAAAAAGTGATAAAGTACAGGTAGTCCTCAACTTACAACAGTTCGCTTAATCACTGTTCGAAGTTACAATGGCACTGAAAAAAGTACCCCCTGAGTCACAGCCGAGCAAGACACCTGCCTGCCCGCCCGGGGGCGCTCTTCCTCCCGTCCGAGGTTTTCATTGTTGTGAGCATTTCTGTTGAGGATTGCCAGTGGGGGTGGGGGGTGTTTGGTTTTTATTCCCCCCCCCCCGTCTGCTGGGTGGTTGCAGCAGGTTTTGGTCCCTTCACATGACCCTGGGACACTGTGACCGTCATAAATATGAATCAGTTGCCAAGCCTCTGAATGTAAACCACAAGACCCTGGAGAGGCTGCAACATTCCAGCTGATCGGCGCTTCTTCGGGGCTCAGCAGAAGCCCCAGGATCAGCACCGAACTCCAGCTGGATCCTGGCACTGATCCTGGCACTTCCGCTGAGCCCTGACAGCCCTACAGCTCCAGCCGTCTCTCGGTCAGGCTTGTGCGGTGCTGCCACCGGTTCAGCTCATTCCCCTCCCCCGCTACCCCTTTTCTAGGATGGTCGCGTACCACCTGCCAGGTGCCAATGTACCACAGGTGGTACCTATACCACTGGTTGAAAAGCCCTGGACTAGAAGACTCTGAGGTCCCTTCCAGCTCTATTCTGATTGATTGAAGTCCTGCTCACTTGTTGTTCAGAGCAGAAAATTCCCACCAGGTGTGCAGACAAAGAAAGCCAATGTCTAAATGATAGATAGATAGATAGATAGATAGATAGATAGATAGATAGATAGATAGATAGATAGATAGATAGGAAAGAAAGAAAGAAAGAAAGAAAGAAAGAAAGAAAGAAAGAAAGAAAGAAAGAAAGAAAGAAAGAAAGAAAGAAAGAAAGAAAGAAAGAAAGTAAGTCCAACCCAGGCTGATTTCAAACATATCTGATGGCCATCCTTCTAGAATCTAGATACCTTTGGAAAGAGTTGCAGCTGTTTCCTGTGGCCTTCCGGTTGCCCAATTTCCCAGCTGGCTGGCGGGGAAGGCTCTGTGTGGTTGTTTGTGTGTGTTTGTGTGTGTGTGTGTGTGTGTGTGTGTGTGTGTGTGTGTGAGAGAGAGAGAGAGAGAGAGAGAGAGAGAGAGAGAGAGAGCGCCAACCAGCTTGGTTTGGAGACCTAACACAGTCCTGGACCAAGTTGGGGGTTCTTCCAAGTTTACCTGGCTGTGTCTTTTCTAGCCAGCTCCCCTCCAGGAGCTTCTAAAGGTCCAGAGGTGGGACAGGGGGGTGCTGGAAGGTTCACCACTCCCTTCTAGTACTGATGATGTTATCTAGTTGGGTCATGAAACGTCTGCAAGGAAACCACCCAGCTCAGAGAGCACCAAAGACCCCTCAGTTCTCCTCCTCCTCCTCCTCCTCCTCCTCCTCCCTGCAATCCCCACTCCCTTCTACCCGAGCACTGACAACGTTCCCTAGTTGGGCCATGAAACGTCTGCAAGGAAACCACCCAGCTAAGAGACCACTAAGGACCCCACAGTTTTTTTTCTCCTCCTCCTCCTCCTCCTCCTCCTCCTCCTCCTCCTCCTCCCTGCAATCCCCACTCCCTTCTACCCTAGCACTGACAATGTTCCCTAGCTGGGCCATGAAACGTCTGCAAGGAAACCACCCAGCTCAGAGAGCACCAGGGACCCCTCATTTCCACCCTGAGCCAGACATATTCTCCTTTACTG
>NW_015389460.1:36250-40690 GCF_001527695.2 Protobothrops mucrosquamatus | reverse complement strand
TTCCTTCCTTCCTTCCTTCCTTCCTCCCTCCATCTTTTCCTCCCTCCCTCCCTTTTTCCTTCCTTTCTTCCTTCTTTCCTTCCTTCCTCGCTCCCTCATTCCCTCCCTCCTGCTTTTCCTTCCTTCCTTCCTTCCTTCCTTCCTTCCTTCCTTCCTTCCACAAACTCTTTGCAAATTTTGGGATTTGGATTGATCTCCGTAGCGGGAGGAAAATATTTCCAAATCTCGACTTCATTGGTTCCTGGGGATGAGATTACATGGAAATATAACTGAATTTATTTACTGCCATGTCAGTTCTCGACTAGACTTTCTCCATCTAGGTCTAGGATTTGTCATGGCTTTGCTTCTTTGCTTTTTCTATCTTTATTTGGACCACTCACCAGGAGACGGTGAGTTCTAGTCCCATCTTAGACACGAAAGCCAGCTGGGTGACTTTGGGCCCATCCCCAGGAGACGGTGAGTTCTAGTTCTGCCTTAGGCAGGAAAGCCAGCTGGGTGATTTTTGTCCAATCACCAGGAGACGGTGAATTCTAGACTCACCTTTAGGTATGAAAGCCGGCTAGGTGACTTTGAGCCAATCACCAGGAGACAGTGAGTTCTAGTCCCGCCTGAGGCATGGAAGCTGGCTGGGTGACTTTGGGACAGTCCCTTCCTCTCTCAGCTCGAGTCACCTTGTAGGGTGGTGGTTGTGGTGAAGAGGAAGCAGTATTAGGTATGTTTGCCACATTGAGTTACTTATAAAGATGGATTAAAATCAGATAGATATAGATATATACATATTGATAGATATTGATATAGATAAATATTGATGGATATAAATAGATATAAATATTGATATAGATTTAGATATAGGTGGAACAACCTGCCTCCAGAAGCGGTGAATGCTCCAACACTGGAAGTTTTTAAGAAGAGACTGGACAGTGATCTGTCTGAAATTGGTATAGGGTTTCCTACCTGAGCAGGGGGTTGGACTAGATGACCTCCGAGGTCCCTTCCAACTTTTTTTTATTATTATTATTATAAATATTGATAGATATTGATATAATTAATTTTGATTGAGATTGTCTCTCTATAGAATCGCAATCAAAATCTCTCTATATCTATCTATCTATCTGAGAGAATCTCAATCAAAATCTATCTCTCCATCTCTCCATCTATCTCTCCATCTATCTCTCCATCTATCTCTCCATCTATCTTTGTCATATTCTCTCTCTCTTTCTCTCTCTCTCTCTCTATCCATCCATCCATCCATCCATCCATCCATCCATCTATATCATATTCTATCTATCTATCTGTCTGTCTGTCTGTCTGTCCCTCCCTCCGTCCGTCCGTCCGTCCGTCCGTCCAACTATCTATCTATCTATCTATCTGTCTGTCTGTCTGTCTGTCTGTCCGTCCGTCCGTCCGTCCATCCGTCCAACTATCTATCTATCTATCTATCTATCTATCTATCTATCTATCTATCTATCTATCTATCTATCTATCTATCTATCTATCTACCTACCTACCTACCTACCTACCTACCTACCTACCTACCATCTATCTATCTATCTATCTATCTATCTATCTTATCTATCTTATCTATCTATCTATCTATCTATCTATCTATCTATCTATCTATCTATCTATCTATCTATCTATCTATCTATCTATCTATCTATCTATCTACAGCACACACTCTGCTAGAAAGAAGCTGCCCGAGGATGAACTCCAGCACGAGTCCAAAAGTTCGGAAGAACAAAGCTCCGGTCCCGGTGACCGACTCGGATTGGATCCTGCAACGTGATGCTGGGACGCGGATCTTCGCCTTCGTCCCGTAGCGACTTGTCGCCTCCCGGAAGGCTTGCAGCGGCGTCTGCTGCCCTCTAGAGTCCACGGCCGGCATGGCAGGGCAGGGCAGGGCGTGGATGCTGACAGCGGAGGGTCCAGAGGGAAAAGACCCCCGGGGGGGGAGGGCGGGGAGGGGCTCCATTGTGGCTAATGAGCACAAGCAGCGGATAATTAGGCCGGGATGCTGGTCCAGCCCGGGGGATTTGCCTTCATGGGGATCCTAATGAGCAGCAACCTCAATTGGCCTGCGAGAATTGGGGGAGGGGCTCGGATCCCACTCTAGAGAAAAAGGTAATTAAAAAAATGGCTCTGACTGGCAGACCGGCGTTTCCCCGCTTGGAGGGGGAGGGGTCCCTGCGGGACTACAACCCCCATTGCTCCCAACCAGAAAGTCCCAAGGCTGGGGAAGATGGGGAGTCATCTTGGGGGTCCCTACGGGACTATAACCCCCCCCCACTATTCCCAACCAGAAAGTCCCAAGGCTGGGGAAGATGGGAAGTGGAGTCACCTTGGGGGTCCCTATGGGACTGTAATCCCTACTGCTCCCAACCAGAAAGTGCAAAGGCTGGGGAGGATGGGAAGTGGAGTCATCTTGGGGGTCCCTACAGGACTACAACCCCCACTGCATCCAACCAGAAAGTCCAAAGGCTGGGGAAGATGGGAAGTGGAGTCATCTTGGGGGTCCCTATGGGACTGTAATCCCCCACTGCTCCCAACCAGAAAGTCCAAAGGCTGGGGAGGATGGGAAGTGGAGTCATCTTGGGGGTCCCTACAGGACTACAACCCCCACTGCATCCAACCAGAAAGTCCAAAGGCTGGGGAAGATGGGAAGTGGAGTCATCTTGTGGGTCCCTATGGGACTGTAATCCCCCACTGCTCTAAACCAGAAAGTCCAAAGGCTGGGGAAGATGGGCAGTAGAGTCATCTTGCGGGCCCCTGTGAAACTAATACCCTTCGGCTCCCAATCAGAAAGTCCAAAGGCTGGGGAAGATGGGAAGTGGAGTCATCTTGGGGGTCCCTGCGGGACTACAACCCCCACTGCTCCCAACCAGAAAATCCAAAGGCTCATTGGCTGGGGAAGATGGGAACTGGAGTCATCCTGGGGGGTACCACATTGCATCAGCTCTTCTTACAGGCCTGGGAATTAAATCACACACTAGAAGCTCCCAGGGAGAAAATATATGTCCTGGATTTGCAGCCTGTATTGAAATGGCGACAATATTCCAACTGCGATTGTGTTGGTGTCACAAGGCTGAGTTGCAGCGGAAGTGAATGCAGGCTGTCCTCGACTTACGACCAGGATTCAGCCCAAACCCCTAAGCAAGAGAGTTATTGAGTTTTGTCCCATTTTACAACATTATTGCCTGTTCTATCCCAGTCTATGGCCGTCCTTGTTAAAGGCGCACAAGGACAAAACCCCTGTTGAGCAAAATAGGCTGGAGACTCAAAAGAAAAAAAAAAACCTTTTAATATGGGTAGCCAACCTGCCAAATAGTCCAGAAACAAAAGCAGCAAAACACAATTCAAATGGAGGAAATTGTCCACACGAAACACGATGCAAAACAGAAAAGTAGTCACCGGCAAGACTAACAGAACAGGATCCCGTGAAGTACTTTGTAACGGTTGCCGTCAGCAACCAGCACCGCCCAAACCTTCCCCTTTTTATACAGCAGTCCCAAGGCGTTGCCTCTCAGTGCCTTCTCCTTTTTCCCTGGAGTTGTCCTATTGACTGCTGCTGATCTGCTCTCGCTAATTGCCGGCGTGTAGGAGCATCAATCATCATGTCCATCAGGTGTGAGTCCTCCAAGTCTGACTCATTCTCCCCACACAGCTGAGCTGCATCCGGAACATGACTGGAGGGGCCAGGCTCTTCATCAGACCGTGAGTCTTGAGATTCATCAGAGCCTCCCTCTGACCCCAATGGCCCTCCAAATGCCTCCTCCACCTCCTGCTCAGACTCCCCGGACTCAGCTCTTGGGAACACAGGCTGGCACGGAATCACAACATTGCCCAGGTGGTTAAGGGCAGCCTACATTCCCGTTGGCTCTGCCTGACGTAGTCACAAAAGGGGGAGTCACGTGACTCTGGGACACGGCCCCCGTTGTAAGTCCAGGTAGTCCTGGACTTACAACCCCCCTGGAGCCCCAGATTTCTGTTGCTAAGTGAGGCATTTGTTAAGTGAGTTTCCTCTCCTGTTACGATCTTGCTTGCTGCCGTTGTAAAACGAATTGCTGCAGTTGCTCAATTACACGGGCGTTAAGTGAATACAGATTCCCCCGTGGACTTTGCTTGTCAGAAGGTCGCAAAAGGGGATCACATGTTCCCAGGACCCTGCGACCGTCATAAATGTGAGTCAGTTGCCAAATGTCTGAATTTTGATCATGTGACCCTGGGGAGGCTGCAACGGTGGTAGGTGTGAAAACTGGTCGTGAGTACAATTTTTTTGTTGTAACTTCAAACCGTCATCAAATAAATGGTTGTAAGTCAAGGACTACAATTGAAACATGAAACATCTACCAGAAAACCACCAAGCTCAGAGAGCAACAAAGACCCCAGTTCTTCTTCTTCTTCTCCTCTTCCTCCTCCTCCTCCTCCTCCTCCTCCTCCTCC
>NW_015389460.1:29647-35482 GCF_001527695.2 Protobothrops mucrosquamatus | reverse complement strand
TCCTCCTCCTCCTCCTCCTCCTCCTTTTCCATCATTCCACAAAGCCCACTTCCTTCTCATACTGATGATGTTCTCTAGTTGGGTCAGGAGACATCTGCAAGAAAACCACCAAGCTCAGAGGGAACCAAGGACCCCACAGTCCTCCTCCTCCTCCTTGTCCCTCCTCCTCCTCCTCCATTCCACAAAGCCCACTCCCTTCTCATACTGATGATGTTCCCTAGTCGGGTCACGAGACGTCTGCCAGAAAACCACCCAGCTCAGAGAGCACCCAGGGCCTTATGGGACCTACTCGTTTCCTCTCTTTGTCTGCTCAAACGCTGCCTGACATTCCAGGCCTGTGGGAGATACAATCCAGTCTCCCCACGGCTTCCTGATTGTTTTCGGAAGATTGCGAAGCTCCCGTCCCATGTATGCAAAGGCTGCCGTTGGAGGAAGCGGGCAGGACACGTGTCTGCCTGAGATTGTTGATTAGCGCAGAGTCTTACGCCGCAGGCCAACCTCCCATGTGCACTTCCCTGCGAGAACAGGATGTCACTCTACACATCCCTGAGTTTCTAGCCAGCCAATGAAGAGCCACACGGAGAGGAAGCAATGTGGTATCTGCGGTGGGGCTTGAACATTTTGTTCCAGAGTAAGTTGGGTGCGTGTGTAAAAAAAAGAAAAAGAAAAGAAGAGAAAAAAGAAAAACAGACTTCTAAGAACTTAGATCAAGGGTCTTCACACTTGGCAACTTGAAGACTTGTGGACTTCAACTCCCAGAATTCCTCAGCCAGCCCCTTATTTCTAGGTTGAATCTCTCCTTGATTAGTTTCCACCCGTTGCTTCTTGTCCTGCCTTCAGGCGCCTTGGAAAATAGCTTGACTCCCTCTTCTTTGGGGCAGCCCCTGAGATATTGAAACACGGCTATCATGTCACCCCTGGCCCTTCTCTTCATTAAACTAGACATACTCAATTCCTGCACCCACAACTTCTGGAGGCAGGTTGTTCCACTGGTTAATTGTCCTCACTCTCAGGAAGTTTCTCCTTAGTTCTAGGTTGCTTCTCTCCTTGATGAGTTTCCACCCGTTGCTTCTTGTCCTGCCTTCAGGCGCTTTGGAGAATAGCTTGACTCCCTCTTCTTTGAGGCAGCCCCTGAGATACTGGAAGGCTGCTATCATGTACCCCCCTCGTCCTTCTCTTCGTTAAACTAGACCTACCCAATTCCAGCAACCGTTCCTTGTATGTTTTAGCCTCCAGTCCCCTGATCCTCTTTGTTGCTCTTCTCTGCATTTCTCTGCCATCAAGGCAGGACTTCTACTGCAGAGGTCACCAACCTTTGTCGGTTGGCGGACCGGAGGAAAAAGGGAGGNCCCTTTTTCCTTCCTTCCTTCCTTCCTTCCTCCCTCCCTCCCTCCCTCGCTCCCTCGTTCCCTCCCTTTTTCCTTCCTTCCTTCCTTCCTTCCTTCCTTCCTCCCTCCCTCCCTCCCTCCCTCCCTTGTTCCCTCCCTCCCTTTTTCCTTCCTTCCTTCCTTCCTTCCTTCCTTCCTCCCTCGCTCCCTCGCTCCCTCGTTCCCTTGAGGTGAGTTCTAGTCCTGTTTTAGGCATGAAAGCCAGCTGGGTGACTTTGGGCCAATCACCAGGAGGTGGTGAGTTCTAGTCCTGCTTTAGGCATGAGAGCCGGCTGGGTGACTTTGGGACAGTCCCTTCCTCTCTCAGCTCAAGTCACTTTGTAAGGTGGTGATTATGGCGAAGAAGAGGAGGAAGCAGCATTAGGTATGTTTGCCACATTGAGTTAGTTATAAAGATGGATTAAAATCAGATAGATATAGATATTGATATCGATATAGATATATTGGTAGATAAATATTGATAGATATTGATATAGAAGATAGATATAGACAGATTGATTTTGATTGAGATTCTCTCTATCTATAGAATCTCAATCAAAATCTATATTTCTCTAGCTCTCTCTTTCTATATCTATCTATCAGAGAATCTCAATCAAAATGTCTGTCTGTCTGTCTGTCTGTCTGTCTGTCTGTCTGTCTGTCTGTCTATCTATCTATCTATTTTCATCCATCCATCCATCCCATTTGTCTATGTATCCATCCATCCATCCATCCATCCACCTATCTACTTATTTACCCACCCACCCACCCACCCACCCACCAACCTATCTATCTATCTATCTATCTATCTATCTATCTATCTATCTATCTATCTATCTATCTATCTATCTATCTATCTATCTATCTATCTATCTATCTATCATCTATCATCTATCTATCTATCTATCTATCTATCTATCTATCTATCTATCTATCTATCTATCTATCTATCTATCCATCTATCCATCTATCCATCTATCCATCATTTATCTGTCTGTCTATCATCTTTATATGTTTATCTACCTACCTACCTATCTCTCTCTCTCTCTCTCATCTCGTATCTCTATCATCTGTCTGTCTGTCTGTCTGTCTGTCTGTCTGTCTGTCTGTCTGTCTGTCTGTCTGTCTGTCTGTCTGTCTGTCTGTCTGTCTATCTATCTATCTATCTATCCATCTATCTATCCATCTATCTGTCTGTCTATCATCTTTATATATTTATCTACCTACCTACCTATCTCTCTCTCTCTCTCTCATCTCGTATCTCTATCATCTGTCTGTCTGTCTGTCTGTCTGTCTGTCCGTCCGTCCGTCCGTCCGTCCGTCCATCTATCTATCTATCTATCTATCTATCTATCTATCTATCTATCTATCTATCTATCTATCTATCTATCTATCTATCTATCTATCTATCTATCTATCTATCTATCTATCTATCTATCTATCTAATCTATCTATCTATCTATCGCAGGGCCATAGGATCCAATATCTACAGCACACACTCTGCTAGAGTGAAGTTGCCCGAGGATGAACTCCAGCACGGGCCCAAAAGTTCGGAAGAACAAAGCTCCGGTCCCGGTGACCGACTCGGATTGGATCCTGCAACGTGATGCTGGGACGCGGATCTTCGCCTTCGTCCCGTAGCGACTTGTCGCCTCCCGGAAGGCTTGCAGCGGCGTCTGCTGCCCTCTAGAGTCCACGGCCGGCATGGCAGGGCAGGGCAGGGCGTGGATGCTGACAGCGGAGGGTCCAGAGGGAAAAGACCCCGGGGGGGGGGGGGGGGCGGGGAGGGGCTCCATTGTGGCTAATGAGCACAAGCAGCGGATAATTAGGCCGGGATGCTGGTCCAGCCCGGGGGATTTGCCTTCATGGGGATCCTAATGAGCAGCAACCTCAATTGGCCTGCGAGAATTGGGGGAGGGGCTGGGATCCCACTCTAGAGAAAAAGGTAATCAAAAAAATGGCTCTGACTGGCAGACCGGCGTTTCCCCGCTTGGAGGGGGAGGGGTCCCTGCGGGACTACAACCCCCATTGCTCCCAACCAGAAAGTCCAAAGGCTGGGGAAGATGGGAAGTGGAGTCATCTTGGGGGTCCCTACGGGACTACAACCCTTCGGCTCCCAATCAGAAAGTCCCAAGGCTGGGGAAGATGGAAAGTGGAGTCATCTTGGGGATCCCTATGGGACTGTAATCCCCCACTACTCCAAACCAGAAAGTCCCAAGGCTGGGGAAGATGGGAAGTGGAGTCATCTTGGGGATCCCTATGGGACTGTAATCCCCCACTACTCCAAACCAGAAAGTCCAAAGGCTGGGGAAGATGGGCAGTGGAGTCATCTTGCGGGCCCCTGTGAAACTAATACCCTTCGGCTCCCAATCAGAAAGTCCAAAGGCTGGGGAAGATGGGAAGTGGAGTCATCTTGGGGGTCCCTACGGGACTACAACCCCTCATTGCTCCCAACCAGAAAGTCCAAAGGCTGGGGAAGATGGGAACTGGAGTCATCTTATGGGTCCCTGTGGGAGTATAACCCTTCGGCTCCCAATCAGAAAATCCAAAGGCTGGTGAAGATGGGAAGTGGAGTCATCTTGGGGGTACCACGTTGCATCAGCTCTTCTTACAGGCCTGAGAATTAAATCACACACTAGAACAGTGGTTCTCAACCTGTGGGTCGATTTGGGGTCGATCAACCATTTTATGGGGGTCGCCAAGCAAGGCTGTCCGCCATTTTTTTTGTCCGCCATTTTTTCCCCTTTTCCGGCGAGTGCCTTACCTCCCTTGGGCTGGGCCAGCTGGTGGTCGGCCTGCTCCGTCTCTGCCGCTTGCCAGCTACGCCTCGGCCGGCGCAGGGGGCGGAACCACGCATGCGTGGCGCTCCCGGGCAGGGAAAGTCCTCGACTTACGGCCGGTTGGGTAGTCCTCGACTTACGACCGGTTTAGTCCTCGACTTACGACCAGTTTAGTCCTCGACTTACGACTGGTTTAGTCCTCGACTTACGACCGGTTGGGGTCACGGCATTAAAAAGGTTGAGAACCACTGCACTAGAAGCTCCCAGGGAGAAAATATATGTCCTGGATTTGCAGCCTGCATTGAAATGGCGACAATATTCCAACTGTGATTGTGTTGGCGTCACAAGGCTGAGTTGCAGCGGAAGTGAATGCAGGCTGTCCTCGACTTACGACCAGCATTCAGCCCAAACCCCTAAGCAAGAGAGTAAGTGAGTTTTGTCCCATTTTACAACATTATTGCCTATTCTATCCCAGTCTATGGCCATCCTTGTTAAAGGCACAAGGACCAAACCCCTGTTGAGCAAAATAGGCTGGAGACTCAAAAGAAAACAAAAACCCCTTTTAATATGGGTAACCAACCTGCCAAATAGTTCAGAAACAAAAGCAGCAAAACACAATTCAAATGGAGGAAATTGTCCACACGAAACACGATGCAAAACAGAAAAGTAGTCACCGGCAAGACTAACAGAACAGGATCCCGTGAAGTACTTTGCGACGGTTGCCTTCAGCAACCAGCACCGCCCAAACCTTCCCCTTTTTATACAGCAGTCCCAAGGCGTTGCCTCTCAGTGCCTCCTCCTTTTTCCCTGGAGTTGCTGTATTGACTGCTGCTGATCTGCTCTCGCTAATTGCCGGCGTGTGCGAGCATCAATCATCATGTCCATCAGGTGTGAGTCCTCCGAGTCTGACTCATTCTCCCCACACAGCTGAGCTTCATCCGGAACACGACTGGAGGGGCCAGGCTCTTCATCAGACCGTGAGTCTTGTAATTCATCAGAGCCTCCCTCTGACCCCGATGGCCCTCCAAATGCCTCCTCCACCTCCTGCTCAGACTCCCCGGACACAGGCTGGCACAGAATCACAACATTGCCCAGGTGGTTAAGGGCAGCCTACATTCCCGTTGGCTCTGCTTGATGTAGTCACAAAAGGGGGGTCACGTGACTCTGGGACACGGCCACCGTTGTAAGTACAGGTAGTCCTGGACTTACAACCCCCCTGGAGCCCCAGATTTCTGTTGCTAAGTGAGACATTTGTTAAGTGAGTTTCCCCTCATGTTACGATCTTGCTTGCTGCCGTTGTATAACGAATTACTGCAGTTGCTCAGTTACACGGCCGTTAAGTGAATACGGATTCCCCCATGGACTTTGCTTGTCAGAAGGTCGCAAAAGGGGATCACGTGTTCCCAGGACCCTGCGACCATCATAAATGTGAGTCAGTTGCCAAATGTCTGAATTTTAATCATGTGACCCTGGGGAGGTTGCAATGGTCATACATGTGAAAAACGGTTGTGAGTACAATTTTCTGTTGTAACTTCAAACGGTCATCAAATAAATGGTTGTAAGTCAAGGACTACAATTGAAACATGAAACATCTACCAGAAAACCACCAAGCTCAGAGAGCAACAAAGACCCCAGTTCTTCTTCTTCTTCTTCTCCTCCTCCTCCTCCTCCTCCTCCTCCTCCTCCTC
>NW_015389460.1:19416-28629 GCF_001527695.2 Protobothrops mucrosquamatus | reverse complement strand
TCCTCCTCCTCCTCCTCCTCCTCCTTCATCATTCCACAAAGCCCACTCCCTTCTCATACTGATGATGTTCTCTAGTTGGGTCAGGAGACATCTGCAATAAAACCACCAAGCTCAGAGGGCACCAAGGATCCCACAGTCCTCCTCCTCCTCCTCCCTCCTCCTCCTCCCTCCATTCCACAAACCCCACTCCCTTCTAACACTGATGATGTTCCCTAGTTGGGTCATGAAACGTCTGCAAGAAAACCACCAAGCTCAGAGAGCACCAAGGACCCCACAGTCCTCCTCCTCCTCCTCCATTCCACAAAGCCCACTCCCTTCTCATACTGATGATGTTCCCTAGTCGGGTCACGAGACGTCTGCCAGAAAACCACCCAGCTCAGAGAGCACCCAGGGCCTTATGGGACCTACTCGTTTCCTCTCTTTGTCTGCTCAAACGCTGCCTGACATTCCAGGCCTGTGGGAGATACAATCCAGTCTCCCCACGGCTTCCTGATTGTTTTCGGAAGATTGCGAAGCTCCCGTCCCATGTATGCAAAGGCTGCCGTTGGAGGAAGCGGGCAGGACACGTGTCTGCCTGAGATTGTTGATTAGCGCGGAGTCTTACGCCGCAGGCCAACCTCCTATGTGCACTTCCCTGCGAGAACAGGATGTCACTCTACAAATCCCTAAGTTTCTAGCCAGCCAATGAAGAGCCACATGGAGAGGAAGCAATGTGGTATCTGCGGTGGGGCTTGAACATTTTGTTCCAGAGTAAGTTGGGTGCGTGTGTAAAAAAAAAAGAAAAAGAAAAAAAGAAAAAAAAAGAAAAACAGACTTTTAAGAACTTAGATCAAGGGTCTTCACACTTGGCAACTTGAAGACTTGTGGACTTCAACTCCCAGAATTCCTCAGCCAGCCCCTTATTTCTAGGTTGAATCTCTCCTTGATTGGTTTCCATCCATTGCTTCTTGTCCTGCCTTCAGGCGCCTTGGAAAATAGCTTGACTCCCTCTTCTTTGGGGCAGCCCCTGAGATATTGAAACACTGCTATCATGTCACCCCTGGCCCTTCTCTTCATTAAACTAGACATACTCAATTCCTGCACCCACAACTTCTGGAGGCAGGTTGTTCCACTGGTTAATTGTCCTCACTCTCAGGAAGTTTCTCCTTAGTTCTAGGTTGCTTCTCTCCTTGATGAGTTTCCACCCGTTGCTTCTTGTCCTGCCTTCAGGCGCTTTGGAGAATAGCTTGACTCCCTCTTCTTTGAGGCAGCCCCTGAGATACTGGAACAGAGCTATCATGTACCCCCCTCGTCCTTCTCTTCGTTAAACTAGACCTACCCAATTCCAGCAACCGTTCCTTGTATGTTTTAGCCTCCAGTCCCCTGATCCTCTTTGTTGCTCTTCTCTGCATTTCTCTGCCATCAAGGCAGGACTTCTACTGCAGAGGTCACCAACCTTTGTCGGTTGGCGGACCGGAGGAAAAAGGGAGGAGGAAGCATTTTACGTGCGTGTGTGCACGTGCGCACCACAAACAGCACAGGGCAGGTGCGTGCATGATACTCACTAGCCCTGCCCTGCCCTGTTTCACTAGCACCTTGTTTCTGCGCCCCGCGGGGCAGTGGCGGCCATTTTTGCGCCTTGCAGCACGGCGGCAGCCCGTTTTTGCACCCCGTGGTGTAGTGGCACCCCATTTCTGTGCCCCACGGCACGGCGGCGGCCCGTTTTTGCACCCCGTGGTGTAGTGGCACCCCATTTCTGTGCCCCACGGCACGGCGGCGGCCCGTTTTTGCACCCCGTGGTGTAGTGGCACCCCATTTCTGTGCCCCACGGCACGGCGGCGTCCATTTTTGCGCCCTGCAGCAAGGCGGCACCCCGTTTTTGTACCCCGCGGTGTGGCAGTGGCCTGTTTTGTGCCTTGCAGTGCAGTGGTGCCCTATTTTTGCACCCCGAGGCACAGTGGCATCCTGGTTTTGCGCCCCACGGTCACGTGCTAGCACAAGTGAGCGGGTGTGCACGCACACACGTGCCCACTCACCAGCCTGTCCTGTGGCCCGGTGGCCAGGAGGCCACGGCCCGCTACCAGGCCACAGCCCACAGGTTGGGGACGCCTGCTCTACTGGGTTGCCAAAGAAGAAGGTCCAAAGGTCCATCTCTTGACATCATCCCGGAGATCGCCCTGTACTCGTTCTCCCACTGAACGACCAGTTGTACTTATGTCCACTGAGATAGCTCCCACACCTTTTGTATATCCAGGTAAACATCACCTTCTTCCTAAGCCAGCTTTGAGAAGGTGGTGACTCAGTGGGAGGAAATAGATGTCAAGAATAGCATGTGTGGAGGTGTGATGGTCCAAACAGCTCCAGGAAGGTCATCCTTCCAGCAAAAGCCTGGGAGAGGCATCTCCAGGTGAGGTTCCCGTCCCTTTTTGGAAGAGTTGATAAGAAGTCTTCCCGGCTAGGTGCCCCACCAAGCTCCAGCAGAAGCTCCGACAGGTAACGGATTAAAGTTTTTTCTTCTCTTCATTCAAGGCCTTCCAGAATCACCTCTCTGGATAATTATTGACCATTGTCCAGGTGAGTTGAAGTATGAAGGGTAGCTAGACTAAGATCTCTCAGGTTTTTTCTTGAAATTGGTCAGAAAAATCCATAAGTCATCCTCTTTGATTATTTTTAATCCCCCCCCCTTGGGGTTGCCGAGAATTGGGAGGTCTGGGTCAGTTCTAGAAGTTGGATGATTCGATTCGATTAGAAGAAACGAGTTGGAAGGGACATTGGAGGTCATCTAGTCCAGCCCCCTTCCCAAGCAGGAGACCCTACACCATTTCTGACAGAGGGCAGTCCAGTCTCTTCTTCAAAGCCTCCAGTGATGAAGCTCCCACAACTTCTGAAGGCAACTTCTGTTCCATTGGTTGATGGTTCTCACTGTCAGGAAATTTCTCCTTATTTCCAGGTTGCTTCTCTCTTTGATCGGTTTCCATCCGTTGCTTCTTGTCCTGCCTTCAGGCGCTTTGGAGAATAACTTGACTCCCTCTTTTTTGGGGCAGCCCCTGAGATATTGGAAGGTTGCTATCATGTCTCGCCTCGTCCTTCTCTTCATTAGACTAGACAGACCCAATTCTAGCAACCATTATTATTATTATTATTATTATTATTATTATTATTATTATTATTATTATTATTATTATTATTATTATTATTATTATTATTATTATTATTATGTTGGAAGGGACCCTGGAGGCCATCGAGTCCAACCCCCTGCTCAGGCAGGAAGCCCTACACCATTTCGGACAGATGGCTGTCCAGTCTCTTCTTAAAAACTTCCAGTATTGGAGAACCCACAACGTCTGGAGGCAGGTTGTTCCACTGGTTAATTGTTCTCACTGTCAGGAAGTTTCTCCTTAGTTCTAGGTTGCTTCTCTCCTTGATCAGTTTCCATCCGTTGCTTCTTGTCCTGCCTTCAGGCGCTTTGGAGAATAGCTTGTCTTTTCAATATAAGATTTTATTATTTTCATCATATAAAAAAAAACATCACAAATATTTCACAATGCTATATAGAAAAGCTTGTCTCCCTCTTCTTTGGGGCAGCCCCTGAGATACTGGAAGACTGCTATCATGTCCCCCCTCGTCCTTCCCATCGTTAAACTAGACATACCCAATTCCAGCAACCGTTCCTTATATGTTTTAGCCTCCAGTCCCCTAATCATCTTTGTTGCTCTTCTCTGCACTTTTTCTAGAGTTTCAACATCTTTTCTATACCGTGGTGATCAAAATTGGTTGCAGTATTCTAGGTGTGATCTTACTAAGGCTTCATAGAATGGTATTAGTACTAAATAAATCATAGTTTATTTCATCAAAGGCCTGGAGACCAAAACATACGAAGAATGGCTGAGGAATTTGGGTTTGGCTAGTCTAGAGAAAAGAAGAAATAGGGGAGACATGATAACAGTGTTCCAGTATTTGAGGGGCTGCCACAAAGAAGAGGGAGTCAAGCTATTCTCCAAAGTGCCTGAAGGCAGGATGAGAAACAATGGTTGGAAACTGATCAAAGAGAGAAGCAACCTGGATTTAAGGAGAGACTTCCTGACAGTGAGGACAATTAACCAGTGGAACAGCTGGCAACCAGAAATCGTGGGCGCTCCATCACTGGAGATTTTCAAGAAGAGACTAGAGACAGTCACTTGTCTGAGATGGTATTAGGTTCTCCTGCTTCTATTCTATTCTATTCTATTCTATTCTATTCTATTCTATTCTATTCTATTCTATTCTATTCTATTCTATTCTATTATTATTTTATATTTTATATTCTATTCTATTCCATTATTCTTGGGTGCTCCATCACTGGCAGTTTTTAAGAAGAGGCCAGACAGTCACTTGTCTGAGATGGTGACTAGAAGACCTCCAAGGTCTCTTCCAGCTGTATTCTATTCTAACAGTTCTTCTCTTTTCCTTGGTGGTGAGAATAGATCAATTCAATGTGGGGCGTGGGGGGGGGGGTTTCCCTCAGGATTCAGATCTGTCTCAGATCTCAGATCTATTTTAACATCTACCCATCTGAGATTACACATCTGGTTCAGCCAACAGATGTTATCCTGGAGTTGCCTGCAGGCTGTGAGGGTCTGGATGGGAAGGAACTTATTTTAATCTGAGCAAGAGACTCTGTGTTTTTTTGGACTTCCTGGATCTAGTCATGTGCCATGTTTTGCTCTCGATGGGACAGCACTTCAGAGACGGGAGGTGGTGTGCAACTTGGTGTGTGTGTGTGTGTGTCTTCCTAAACTAGGAATCTCCAACCTTGGCCTCCTTAAGACTTGTGGACTTCGTCTCCCAAAATTCCCCAGCCTAGATGAGTTGAGGCTGGCTGGCTGAGGAATTCTGGGAGTTGAATAGTTTGAATTCAGCGTTAGGGAATTGCTCACAGTGAGAACAATTAACCGGTGGAACGGCTTGCCACCGGAACTTGTGGGTGCTCCATCACTGGAGCTTTTTAAGAAGAATCTGGATAGCCACTTGTCTGGAATGGCATAGGGTCTCCTGCTTGAGCAGGCGGCTGGACTAGATGACCTCCGAGGTCCCATCCAACTCTGTTATTTTGTTATGAGCAGGTATCTGGAAGTGATTAGGGGTACCTGGCAGCCTTCCAGTATCTCAGGGGCTGCCCCAAAGAAGAGGGGGGGGGGTCAACTTATTCTCCAAAGCACCTGAAGGCAGGACAAGAAGCAACGGATGGAAACTCATCAAGGAGCGAAGCAACCTGGAACTAAGGAGAAATTTCCTGACAGGGAGGACAATTAACCAGTGGAACAACTTGACTCCAGAAGTTGTGGGTGTTCATTGCGGGAGGTTTTTAAGAAGAGACTGGACAGCTATTGGCCTGAAATGGTATAGGGTTTCCTGACTGAGCAGAGGGCTGGACTAGAAGACCTCCAAGGTCCCTTCCAGCTCTATTCTGATTGATTGATTGAAATGGTCTAGGGCAGGGGTCTTCCAACATGGCCCTTTTATGACTTGTGGACTTCAACTCCCAGAAATCCTCAGCCAGCATGGCGGAACTATGGCCCCTTCATGGCTTGTGGACTTCAACTCCCAGAATTCCTGGGCTAGCATGGCTGGCTGAGGAATTCTGGGAGTTGAAGTCTACCAGTCATAAAAGGGCCAGGTTTGAAGACCCCTGGTCTAGGGTCTCCTGCTTGAGCAGGGGGCTGGACTAGAAGACCTCCAAGGTCCCTTCCAGCTCTATTCTGATTAATTAATTGTGATTTTTGAACGGAAAGGAGAAAGATGGAGGGAAGATGAGGGAGGTTATTTGGAGTGACAATGAAGCAACATGGCTGAAATTGCCTAATATTTCTTCACTCTATTTCTTCACTTCTACACGGCCAGAGTCATACAATGGGCGTCATTTGAGAAACGTGATGTCCCCACCGGGCTTGTTCAATTCTTCCTCAGTTTATAACTATACGGCAGCCCGGAATTTCCTTCGAAAGTCGCAACAGTCATAATTTGAGAAACCCACGTGAGCAGGCCTGATTTTTTTATTATTATAATATTTTATTAATTTTCCAATTTTACATTTGAGTATTTAAAAAGTATCGTGGTGACTGGGTTAATCCATAGTTCAATAACAAAATCTTTAGTGCAAATCTCAGGTTACATCAGATATTTCTTCTCTTTTTCCATAATAACAATAATAATAATGATGATGATGATGATGATGATGATGATGATGATGATGATGATGATGATGATGTTGGAAGGGACCTTGGAGGCCTTCTAGTCCAACCCCCTGCTGAGGCAGGAAACCCTATACCATTTTGGACAAATGGCTGTCCAGTCTCTTCTTAAAAACCTCCAGTGTTGGAGCATTCACCGCTTCTGGAGGCAGGTTGTTCCCCTGGTTAATTGTTCTAACTGTCAGGAAGTTTCTCCTTTAACATTTACTATCTCGTATTCAAGCTAGTACATTTCTAATTATATCAACTCAATTAAAATATCATTATTACACCTATCAATAAATTTTTAGCTTATACATATCTTAATTACATTCAGTCTTCATAAACAATCCCTATCCTCTTATTAATTTTTACATAATTTTTAGTTTCCCATCAATCTTCCAATTTAACCTCTGATATCCATAATTTTCAGCCTTTGGGTAACCAAGATTTCCCTTGTCTCACTTCATAACGAACTATAATATCCAAAAATACACATTTTATCTATTTGAATGTAATCTTGTTCTATTTCCTAAAAGTTATCTATTTCCCATCGTATTAAATCATCTACTTAATAATGCAATATCCCCTTTAATAAATCAAAACCATTATATATATATATATATATATATATATATTTTGCCTGGGTTAATCAATGAATCAAGCATATTCATGATAGGTTTGGTCTGATTTGATCCCCGTTGTTTGTAGCGATTGTTCAGCTGTTGATCTGGTTCCGAAGAGGAATTGTGCAGTCTTGTCATTTGTACAAGTAGTCCTCGATTTACAAACAGTCCACTTAGTGACCAAAGTTACAAAGGCACTGAAAAGAGTTGACTTAGGACCGTTTTTCACACTGATGACCTTTGCAAGCCTCCCCATAGTCACATGATCAAAATTCAGACGCTTGGCAACTGACTTGTACTTATGACGGTTGCTGTGTCCCTGGGGGGGGTCCTGTGATCCCCTTTTGCGACATTCTGATAAGCAATGGGGAAGCCGGATTCATTAACAAGGGTGTTACTCTTTGAAGAACTGCAGTGATTTGCTGACCAAAGGTGCGAGAAAGGTAGTAAAATGGGCCAAAAATCACATAACAAAGGTGTCGCTTAACAACGTAACTTTTGGGCTCAGTTGCAGTTGTAAGTTGAGGACTACCTATATGTACATTGAGAGCTTCTGCAGCAGAGAAAAATTCCTTGTGTGTCTAATCACACTTGTTCAAATAAAGTATTTCTATTCTATTCTATTCTATTCTATTCTGTTCTCTTCTCTTCTCTTCTCTTCTCTTCTCTTCTCTTCTCTTCTCTTCTCTTCTCTTCTCTTCTATTCTATTCTATTCTATTCTATTCTGTTCTGTTCTGTGGTTCTGTATTTCTATTCTATTCTGTTCTGTTCTGTTCTGTTCTGTGGTTCTGTATTTCTATTCTATTCTATTCTATTCTATTCTATTCTAATGTTATTCTATTCTGTTCTGTTCTGTTCTGTTCTGTTGTTCTGTATTTCTATTCTATTCTATTCTGTTCTGTTCTGTTCTCTTCTCTTCTTTTCTATTTTCTATTCTATTCTATTCTGTTCTGTTCTGTTCTCTTCTTTTCTATTTTTTATTCTATTCTATTCTATTCTATTCTGTATTTCTATTCTATTCTATTCTATTCTATTCTATTCTATTCTATTCTATTCTATTCTATTCCAAAGCACCTGAAGGCAGGACAAGGAGCAACGGATGGAAACTAATCCAGGAGAGAAGCAATCTAGAATTAAGGAGAAACTTCCTAACAGTTAGAACAATTAATCAGTGGAACCACTTGCCCCCAGAAGTTGTGGGTGCTCCATCACTGGAGGTTTTCGAGAAGAAATTGGACAGCCACTTGTCTGAAATGGTATGGGATCTCCTGCTTGAGCAGAGGGCTGGACTAGAAGACCTCCGAGGTCCCTTCTAGCTCTATTCTTCTGCTATTCTCAGAAAGTCAACCTTAGCCATTGCAAAACGTTTATCCACCAGCACTATTTCCTTTCCACCCCCCTCCCACTATTGGGATCCTCTTCCTGGAGAGCAGATTCAGGTCCTTCCAGGAGCTGAGGATGTCCCCCCCCTCTGGGGAGGGGGGCAGGGGGAACCCACCCCCTTGAACACCACACCTCCCAAATCATCACAAGCTACTCTGCTGGAAGCTGCAAAGAGCCAGACCGCAACTACTCATTTGTCTTACTCGGTTGCAAAACCGAGCAGGGGCCAGGAGGGTGAGGGTTCAAAAACAACCAATTGTGGGATTTCCTTCTCCACACACCCCACACACCCCCCCCCTGTGAACCTGGCCCAAGAGGCAGGATTTGTGCCTGTTTTGGGCGGAAGAGGCAGCCACACAACATGCCTGCAGGGCTAACTTTTCTGACCGCAATGTCGAAATTTCTCCCTTAAATTGGCACGCCGGCTCTACCCCGTCACCTGCTTTGGGGACCCAGCAGGTGTGGGGGAAAGAAAGGGTTGGGGTGTGTGAAGGGGTATCTGGAGTGGTCTGGGGCCAGGGGAGGGTCCCCCGTACAGCAAAGTGGGGAGGGGGGGTCTTGGTTTTTCAGCTGTCTGACTTCGCCTTTTTCTCTGCCTTCCGACGACAACAGAAAATTGACAGTGAATGCCAGGGACTGAATTTGGGGGGGGGGGGGCTTAATGGCTGTCATTGACTTGATGGCCGTTGCATCAAAACTGCACTTTATTGGTCTTTTCTCCTGTGAGTTTTTCGAGGTGCAAGCTTCTGAAGCAACGCAAAAGCACTTGTAGTTTTTAAGGGTGGGATGTGGGGTCCTCGGTGGTCTCTGAGCTGGGTGGTTTTCTTGCAGACTTTTTTCTGACCCAACTAGGGAGCGTCATCAGTGCTAGAAGGGAGGGAGGTTTGGGAGGAGGAGGAGGAGGAGGAGGAGGAGGAGGAGGAGGAGGAGGAAGAAGAAGAAGAAGAAGAAGAAGAAGAAGAAGAAGAAGAAGAAGAAGAAGAAGAAGAAGAAGAAGAAGAAGAAGAAGAAGAAG
>NW_015389460.1:17582-19365 GCF_001527695.2 Protobothrops mucrosquamatus | reverse complement strand
AGAAGAAGAAGAAGAAGAAGAAGAAGAAGAAGAAGAAGAAGAAGAAGAAGAAGAAGAAGAAGAAGAAGAAGAAGAAGAAGAAGAAGAAGAAGAAGAAGAAGAAGAAGAAGAAGAAGAAGAAGAAGAAGAAGAAGAAGAAGAAGAAGAAGAAGAAGAAGAAGAAGAAGAAGAAGAAGAAGAAGAAGAAGAAGAAGAATGAGCTTGGTTGTTTTCTTTGCAGACGTTTCATGACCCAACTAGAGAACATTAGCAGTGCTAGAAGGGAGGGGGATTTGAGCCAACCCCACTCCCTTCTAGCACGGATGATATTACCTAGCTGGATCACGAAACGTCTGCAGGAAAACCACCAAACTCAGAGAGCACCAAGGATCCCATAGTCTTCCTCCTCTCCCCAAAACCTCACTCCCTTCTAACAGAATAACAACAGAATAACAGTTATAACAGAATAACACAGTTATAGAAGAGGCTAGACAGTCACATCTGAAATGATATATAGGTTCTCCTGTTTGAGCAGGGGGCTGGACTAGAAGACCTCCAAGGTCCCTTCCAGGTCTATTCTATTCTATTCTATATTCTATTCTATTCTATTCTATTATTATTTTCTATTTTCTATTCTATTCTATTCTATATTCTATTATTATTATTTATTCTATATTCTATTCTATTCTATTATTATTTTCTATTTTCTATTCTACTCTACTCTACTCTACTCTACTCTACTCTACTCTACTCTATTCTATTCCCTATTTTATATTCTATTCTATTATTATTTTCTACTCTACTCTACTCTACTCTACTCTACTCTACTCTACTCTACTCTATTCTATTCTATTCCCTATTTTATATTCTATTCTATTATTATTTTCTACTCTACTCTACTCTACTCTACTCTACTCTATTCTATTCTATTCTACTCTATTCTATTCCCTATTTTCTATTCTATATTCTATTCTATTATTATTTTCTATTTTCTATTCTATTCTATTCTATTCTATGCTATTCTATGCTATTCTATTCTATTCTATTTTATTCTATTCTATTCTATTCTATTCTATGCTATTCTATGCTATTCTATGCTATTCTAGTCTATTCTACTCTACTCTACTCTACTCTACTCTACTCTACTCTATTCTTATTCTCCATCCCAAGGAAAACACCTCTGAGGTTCCCAGGCCTTCCTGACCCTTCCCACGGTCTGTGCTTCATCCTCAGCAGAGACCAGGTGAAGCAGGTGAGAGAGGGCCGTAAGCCTACCCAGAGAGCCCGGCTGTATCAAAGAACAAAGGTGACTTATCCAGCATCTCTCCCTCACCTTGGCCAGCGATCAAGCAGGACAGGAAGAGCCGGGGGTCCTCCCACACTTTTCCCCTGCAGAAGCTCTCCAGCAGCAGCTTCATCAGAGCTGGGAGCTCTTGAAAGGCGTCTCCTCCTCCCCCTCCTCCTCCTCCTCTTCCTCCAGCTTCTTTCATCTCCTTCCAAGCCACCAGCATCAAAGGTGAGGGCAGGTAGAGTTCAACCTGGTGGGAACCGGCCTGTTTTGTTCAGAAGCTGCTGCAGGATACGGGCGGCGGGAGGAGGGGGAGGGAAATGGATAGCCCACAACTTAGGACAGTGGTTCTCAACCTTTTTAATGCCGCGACCCCAACCGGTCGTAAGTCGAGGACTAAACCGGTTGTAAGTCGAGGACTACCCAACCGGTCGTAAGTCGAGGACTTTCCCTGCTCGGGAGCACCGCACATGCGTGGTTCCACCCCCTGCGCCGGCCGAGGCGTAGCTGGCAAGC
>NW_015389460.1:7976-15316 GCF_001527695.2 Protobothrops mucrosquamatus | reverse complement strand
AAAACTCACTTAATAACTGTCTCAGCAAGGCAAATTCTGGGTTCATAAATTGAGGACTCTCTGTGTTTATCACAGCAGGAAAAGTACAAAGGAGCATTTTTAATTGGATAACAAAAGTCATCTTTATCCGGTTACATCATAAAAATCCAGCACCCAATACTATTTAAGCAGAACCGCTGATATGAATATTGTATTACAGCAGGGGGTGGGGTGGGAAAAAATAAAAAAAAAACAGGCTGGGGAAAAACCTCCTGAGTCCCACGGAGTCATTGTAAAAAAGACACAATTGCCTTTTATTGACACAGTTAGTACATACAGCTGAATAATCATTTATTACTTCAGTCTGAGAAAGTTCGTATTTTGTGGTTAGAAAGTTGCAGCAATTTGGTAGCTGAGGCAGAAAAACTTCTGCATTCTATTATAGTACAAGCTTGTGATTAAATAGTAGAGAGGTAATCAAAATTTATGTTGCTAAGTGAAATATTTGTTAAGTGAGTTTTATCCCACTTTATGACCTTTCTTAATAATAATAATAATAATAATAATAATAATAATAATAATAATAATAATAATAATAATAATAATAATAATAATAATAATAATAATAATAATAATAATAATAGAAATAGAAAGACTGTGGCAAAGGCAAGCAAGGGTGGTACCAATAGTAATAGGCGCCTTGGGTGCAATCCCAAAACAACTGGAGCACCACTTGGACACCATCATCGGCATTGACAAATTCGCCATTAGTCAATTGCAAAAGATGGCCTTACTAGGAACTGCTTCCATCCTGCGACGAGATCTGTAATATACCATCAAACATCCACATCTGCCTATCCCAGGTCCTTGGTAAGGACTTGATAGGTAGACAAAATGCCAAATCCAGTCTGAATATCTGGCTGACTGTGCGATGATCCATAATAATAATAATAATAATAATAATAATAATAATAATAATAATAATAATAATAATAATAATAATAATAATGTTGGAAAGGATCTTGGAGGTCATCTAGTCCAACCCCCTGCTCAGGCAGGAAACCTGCCACAGTTGTTAAGTTAGGGGCCTGGTTGTTAAGTGAATTTGGCTTCTCCATGGACTTTGATTGTCAGAAGGTTGCCAAAGGAGATCACGTGACACCCCCCCCCAGACACACTGCGACGGTCACAAATATGAGTCAGTTGCCTAAGCTTGGCCCTCACTATCCTGGCTGTTTATTTGCAGATCTTTCCTCGCTGTTTCTTGCTACTGTCCCTGATTTCTGCTTAATAATAATAATAATAATAATAATAATAATAATAATAATAATAATAATAATAATAATAATAATAATAATAATAATAATAAAAAAGTTGGAAGGGACCTTGGAGGTCTAGTCCAACCCCCTGCTCAGGCAGGAAACCCTACACCATTTCGGACAAATGGCTGTCCAGTCTCTTCTTAAAAACTTCCAGTGTTGGAGCATTCACAGCTTCTGGAGGCAGGTTGTTCCACTGGTTAATTGTTCTCACTGTCAGAAAATTTCTCCTTATTTCTACGTTTGCTTCTCTCCTTGATGAGTTTCCATCCGTTGCTTCTTGTCCTGCCTTCAGGCGCTTTGGAGAATAGCTTGGAAGGGACCTTGGAGGTCATCTAGTCCAACCCCCTGCTCAGGCAGAAAACCCTGTACCAGGGGTGGGCAACCTTGGCTCTTTTATGACTCGTGGACTGCAACTCCCAGAATTCCTGAGCCAACCATGCTGAGGGGAAAGGGAGAGGTTTCCAAGCTGGCTCAGGAATTCTGGGAGTTGAAGTCCACGAGTCATGAGGGGGCCATAGTTCCCCCATGCTGGCTCAGGAATTCTGGGAGTTGAAGTCCACAAGTCATAAAGGAGCCAAGATTGCCTACCCCTGCCCTATACCATTTCAGATAAATGGCTGTCCAGTCTCTTCTTAAAAACTTCCATTGCTGGAGCATTCACAGCTTCTGGAGGCAGGTTGTTCCACTGGTTAATTGTTCTAACTTAGAGTTTCTTAGAGTCGATGAATCCTTGTGTTAATATATTATTTCTTTCCTGTTCTGCCTTTTCTCCCCATTGTGGACTTGAGAATTGTTATACAGATAGATAGCTAACCTTTATTGTCATTTTTTTTTCTTACTGTGGGCACATTGGCACACATTAAAAAATTTAGCTGCTTGTTCTCGAATCGTACACATACATAACGCCCATTTAAATTTTGTTCCTTCCTGGAGCTCCCCGTTTGCTCCATTAGTCAGATTATATTCTAACTCCAGAATATATTTGCCACATGTCTTTCTGTACAGGGAGTCCTCAACTTATGACCACAGTCGGGCCCAAAATTTCTGTTGCTAAGCGAGGCAGTTCTTGAGTGAATCTTTGCCCCATTTTACGACATTTCTTGCCACCGTACTTAATAGATGTTACATACAAAAGACGGTTGTTATGGCTTTCTGTTGACTTTGATTGTCAGAAAGGTGGCAAGGGGATTGCGTGACCCCCCGGGGGACACCGCGACCGTCATAAATACGAGTCAGATGCCAAGTGTCCGAATTTTGACCACGTGCCCGTGAGGAGGCTGCGACGGTTGTGTGAAAACGGCCATGTCACTTTTTCCAGGGCTGTTGCGCCTTTGAAGAGTCACTAAATGAACGGTTGTAAATTGAGGATTATTCGCACTGGGTACCCGTCAGCGTGGATCAGTTTGGACTTTCCTGGATGAAACATCGGTGGTTGTTTTTGTTTTTTTTTTCTTGGTTACGATCCGATTCAAACGTTCCAGGGGTTTAATTCAGGACAGCTCACTTCCTTGTCGTCCCTTTTGTATGGACAGAGATGGGGAAATGTGGGTTTTCCCAACCAAGCCTAGATTGACATCTTACTGGCAGTCATCCTTGAATAGGAGGAAGTGTAAGGTTGGCTAAGTGGAGATATAAAAGGTCTTGGGTGACCCGAAGGGATCATGAATTCGGTGGTGACCGACGGTTTGCATTGGCACCGAAGTCAAAACAGCTATCCCGTTGCAAGCCGAGACCTTCTTAGTAAGTGATTTGATTTGATTTGAATTGAATTCAATACTTTATTTAGAATGGAATAGAATAGAATAGAATAGAATAGAATAGAATAGAATAGAAGCTGGAAGGGACCCTGGAGGTCTTCTAGTCCAGCCCCCTGCTCAAGCAGGAGAACCTACACACCATCTCAGACAAGTGACTCTCTAGCCTCTTCTTAAAAACCTCCAGTGATGGAGCACCCACGATTTCTTGTGGCAGGCTGTTCCACTGGTTGGTTGTCCTCACTGTCAGGAAGTTTCTCCTTAATTCCAGGTTGCTTCTCTCCTTGATCAGTTTCCAACCATTGTTTCTCGTCCTTCCCTCTGGTGCTTTGGAGAATAATTTGACCCTCTCTTCTTTGGGGCAGCCCCTCAGATACTGGAATGCTGCTATCATGTCTCCCCTATTTCCTCTTTTCTTTAGACCAGTCAAACCCAAGTCCTGCAGCCGTTCCTCCTACGTTTTGGTCTCCAGGCCTTGGATCATCTTAGTTGCTCTTCTCTGCATTTTTTTTAGACTCTCAACATCTTTTTTGCGATAGGGTGACCAAAATTAATAATAATAATAATAATAATAATAATAATAATAATAATAATAATAATGATGATGATGATGATGATGATGATGATGATGATGATGATGATGATGATGATGATGATGATAAAGTTGGAAGGGACCTTGGAGGTCATCTAGTCCAACCCCCTGCTCAGGCAGGGAACCCTATACCATTTCGGACAAATGGCTGTCCAGTCTCTTCTTAAAAACGTCCAGTGTTGGAGCATTCACCGCTTCTGGAGGCAGGTAGTTCCACTGGTTAATTGTTCTCACTGTCAAAAAATTTCTCCTTGGTTCCAGGTTGCTTCTCTCCTTGATTAGTTTCCATCCGTTGCTTCTTCTCCTGCCTTCAGGCGCTTTGGAAAATAGCTTGACTCCCTCTTCTTTGGGGCAGCCCCTGAGATACTGGAACACTGCAGTATTCCAGGTGTGGTCTGACTAGGGCTTTATAAAGCGGTACTAATACTTCGCGGGATCTTGATTCTATCCCTCTGTGATTAGACACCGGAAGAATTTGTCTCATTTGAGCTCCTCGACGAAGGAGGAAGGATGCAAAGACAGTTGGGGGGGGGAAAGAATCTGGCTGCTTTTGGGGGGAGGTGTCGTTGCTGGTTCAAAGTCCCAAAGGTGCTTTTTTTGAGGAGGCAACTGGACTTTCTTGTTTTTCTCTTTGAAGACCTTTCGCTTCTCATCCCAGAAGCTTCTTCAGGTTCTAACTGGATGGTGGGGAATGGAAGGATTTATACTCCTTGCAGACAGCTGGTCCTTTGCCTTCTTTTAGAGAGTCGTTGAAGCCACCTGGAGGCTTACCTGTGTCCTCAGGGTCACCTGAACGGTGCAAATGGGTGTGGAGCCTTCTTGGAACTGCTGAAAGGACTGTGTTGTAGACTGGAGATAGTTGATGTTGTATCCCTCCCATCTGTTGAGGGAGGGCTGTTCAGTTTTGGCCTAGATGGCCTCTTGGACCCCTCTTTCAAACCAGCGGTCCTCTTGGTCCAAAATGTGGACTTTGCTGTCTTGGAAAGAGCGGCCTTTGTTTTTTAAATGCGGACGGGCAGCTGAATCTGGTCCTGATGGATTGTTCTCCTAGGCCAGGAGTAGGCAACCTGGGCTCTTTTATAACTCGTGGACTTCAACTCCCAGAATTCCTGAGCCAGCCATGCTGAGGGGAAAGGGAGAGGTTTCCAAGCTGAGCCACGCTGGCTCAGGAATTCTGGGAGTTGAAGTCCACCAGTCATGAGGGGGTCATAGTTCCCCCATGCTGGCTCAGGAATTCTGGGAGTTGAAGTCCATGAGTCATAAAAGAGCCAAGGTTGCCTACTCCTGTCCTAGGTTGTGCCTTGCATAAAGGTTGGGTTGGGAAACATGGCACCCCGTTGGGACTGCACGGACGACACTTGGGGTGAAGCATCGGGGGGGGGGGTGATGCCCGGAGCGGCTGTGAGATAGACGGCTGAATCTTGTTCTGATGGGTTTGTTCTCCTATGTGGTGCCATGCATTTGTGAAGTTGTTGTCATCTATCTCATCCAAGAAGATGAGAAGGATAATAGTAATACAGCCATACTACATACTAGGCACAGGTATAGTATAGGGGGTACCTTGCTCAATAGTAGCAACTGTGAGAGGGATCTCAGAGTCCTAGTGGACAATCACTTAAACATGACCCAGACGTGTGCTGCAGCTGCCAAAAAAGCCAACGCAGCTCTAGGCTGCATTAACAGAGGGATAGAATCAAGATCACATGAAGTATTAATACCACTTTACAATGCCTTGGTAAGGCCACACTTGGAATACTGCATCCAGTTTTGGTCCCCACGATGTAAAAAAGATGCTGAGACTCTAGAAAGAGTGCAGAGAAGAGCAACAAAGAGGATCAGGGGACTGGAGGCTAAAACATATAAGGAACGGTTGCTGAAATTGGGGATGTCTAGTTTAATGAAGAGAAGGACGAGGGGGGACATGATAGCAGGGTTCCAGTATCTCAGGAGCTGCCCCAAAGAAGAAGGAGTCAAGCTACTCTCCAAAGTGCCTGAAGGCAGGACAAGAAGCAACGGATGGAGAAACTCATCAAGGAGAGAAGCAACCTGGAACTAAGGAGAAACTTCCTGACAGTTGAGAACAATTAACCAGTGGAACAACCTCGTCCTTCTCTTCATTAAACTAGACATACCCAATTCCAGCAACCGTTATACTATATTCCATTATATTATTAAAATAATGATGATGATGATGATGATGATGATGATGATGATGATGATGATGATGATGATGATGATGATAATACCACCTAGGATGCCGGCAGAAACCTGTGTCAACCATCAGCGCTAGTCAATTTGAATGTTCAGTTGACTGAGATTTACGTCTAATGAATAATAATGATGATGATGATGATGATGATGATGATGATGATGATAATAATAATAATAATAATAATAATAATAATAATAATAATAATGATAATAATAATAATAATAATACTCATTTCACAGTTAGTGACTCTTGAACCTTCCACTTCTAGGGTCTTTGTTCTCTTCCTCCTGTAGGAATCTCCGTGATCCACATGGCTAACCTGCACTTGAAAACGATGATGTGGATTTTTTTCCTGCCGATTTTTGAGCCTCGTGTCTTTCTTAAAAGAGAAACGGAGCCCACAGGAGCCCTGAAACTCCAAATAAACCAGAGGGGGCTGGCCTATGGTGAGTTTCTCCTTGGGGGTCCTCACAGATGGAGACTTAAGCATGAAGCACGAGACGTAAGCTAGATAGATAACCTTTATTGTCACCTTTTACCGTGGGCACGTTGGCACACGTTAAAAAAAAAAATGAAATTTTGTGGCTTGCTCTCTTAAGCATGCTTGGAGATATGAGGATTTCAGCTCCCACAATTCCCCTGCCAGCATGCTGCCTTCAAGATGTGTGGACTTCAATTCCAACTTCAAGATGTGTGGGCTTCAATTTCAACTCTGACCACTTTAAGATGTGTGGACGTCAACTCCCATGGCTGGCTGAGGAATTCTGGGAGTTGAAGTCCACGGATCTTAAAATGGCTGAGGTTGAAAAACACTGCGTTAGGATCACTTGACCTTCTTCCTCCTCTGAGGATTCTTTCTTAGAAGACCCCCATGAAATTTGAACAGGGTACAGCAGCCTTCCCCAATGGGGACCTTCTCGGGCTTTAGTGTTGGCTGGGGATTATGGGAGTTGATGTCCATAATGTTGAAGGTTTGATGGTGATACCGGGCACCCAAGGTTGAAGAAAGCTACCTAATGGGGACACAAGGGACAGGTGAACAGGATTAAAAGCCCATCATTCTCGCTGTTTTCTTTCGAACCCAGCACCCAGCACATGCAACATCAAATATATACTTTGTTTATTGACCTTTTCTGGCATCATACCTAATAACAAAAAAAATCAGGTTTAAGATCTATGTGTTTTCCCAACATCTTTTCTAGCCAAGTATGTATTTTTGTCCAGTGCCCCTTTGCTTCAACACATGTCCACCATACTGTTCTGTCTCAGCCTACGTGAGTCCTTGTTACGCTCACAAGGAGAAACCCCTCTTCCAAGAAACAGGCTGGAACCGCAGGAAAAAACCCATCCCTTTTATTATTCACAGACCTGAATCAATGTCCAAGGCAAACAAAACACAGTTCACAGAAACTCGATTCCACAACACAAATAGATTGCCTTCGGCCACCAGCACCTCCCACACCTTCCCTTTTATTATGCAG
>NW_015389460.1:5406-7164 GCF_001527695.2 Protobothrops mucrosquamatus | reverse complement strand
GTAGGAAATAGATAACTTTTAGGAAATAGAACAAGACTACATTCAAATAGATAAAATGGTTATTTTGGATATTAGATTCTGTTATGAATTGAGATAACGGAAATCTTGGTTACCTAAAGCCTGAAAATTATAAATATCAAAGGTTAAATTGGAGTATTGATGGGAAACTAAAAACTGGGGGAAAATTAATAACAGGATATGGATTGTCTATGAAGATGAAATGTAAAAAGTAATTAAGAGACATATAAGCTAAACATTTATTGATCAATGTAATAATGATGTTTTTACTGAGTCGATATAATAAGAACTGGATTAGCTTGAATACGAGACAGTGAATGTTAAGGGAAAAAGAGAGGAAATATCTGAGGTTGTAACTTGAGATTTGCACTAAAGATTTTGTTATCGAACTGTTGATTAACCCAGCCACCACGTTGCTTTTTAAATAACTTAAATGTAAAATTGGAAAATTAATAAAATATTATTATTATTATTATTATTAATAATAATAATAATAATAATAATAATAATAATAAAGTTGGAAGGGACCTTGGAGGTCTTCTAGTCCAGCCCCCTGCTCAGGTAGGAGACCCTATACCATTTCGGACAAATGGCTGTCCAGTCTCTTCTTAAAAACTTCCAGTGTTGGAGCATTCACCACTTCTGGAGGCAGGTTGTTCCACTGGTTAATTGTTCTGACTGTCAGGAAGTTTCTCCTTAGTTCTAGGTTGCTTCTCTCCTTGATCAGTTTCCATCCGTTGCTTCTTCTCCTGCCTTCAGGCACTTTGGAGAAGAGCTTAACTCCCTCTTCTTTGGGGCAGCCCCTGAGATACTGGAAGACTGCTATCATGTCTCCCCTCGTCCTTCTCTTCAGTAAACTAGACATACCCAATTCCAGCAGCTGTTCCTTATATGCTTTAGCCTCCAGTCCCCTGATCCTCTTTGTTGCTCTTCTCTGCACTCTTTCTAGAGTCTCAACGTCTTTTTTGCATTGTGGTGACCAAAACTGGACACGGTATTATTTTTTTAAAAAAACAACTGCAACGAATCACTTAACTACTGTGCAAGAAAGGTCGTAAAATGGGGCAAAAAACTCACTTTTAACCAAAATTTCTGACTTAACAACAGACATTTTGAGTTGTTCAGTCAAGGACAATCTGCAGAGCTGGCGTTGAACACAGGGCAGTTCCCGAAATTCTTTTCATCAGGACTTTATTGCTCTCGCCACGATACACCGGAGCCTTCATGGCCCTGGGAAATGTGTTCTGGCATATATACGGAAGAAAAAGGGAACTGAAAAGGAAAAAATTGAGAGCTTTCCTAGTGGGGTGTTTTAAGAAATTTTTAGGGGGTACAGGGAAGGCCAGGGGGGGCATGGGGGATGCCTCTCTGAGGCCAAGGCCAGGCCTGTCTGAGGGATGCGGCATTAGAACGGTGAGGGAGGAGGTTGGGGGTTAAGGGAGGGTGGTGTGATCAGTACGGTCAGTGGGAGGGGCAGATATGGCGGGAGCAGAGGACCATATCGGGTTTGGGGAGCACGCACACGCTGTTTACAAGCTTGTGGGTGCTCCGGTCCTCAGGGCTCTACTCGGTCTCCAGGGATCTTAGATCCTCGGGCCCGGGATCACCGGCTGATGTTATGCAACGCCAGGTCAGTGGTAAACAAAGCCCTCCTCATTCAAGATCTTATTCAAGAGGGGGGTGCGGACCTGGCAGGTATCACCGAGACCTGGCTGGGCACGGAAGGGGGAGTGCCCCTCG
>NW_015389460.1:0-1225 GCF_001527695.2 Protobothrops mucrosquamatus | reverse complement strand
GGCACGGTCCAGATCGACATCAATGGACTGTCCCTCACGGCCCTCTTTGGACTGGACGTGGATGATGGGGGACGAGCCCTGGTTCAGTACATCGGCTGCTCTTCCAGCATTACCGACGTTGACTTGACGCTTTTGGGGCCACAAAGGTAGGCCACAAAGCCCTGTCTTCGCATGTTTGATCCGTGTCATCTTCACCATCCAAAAGCGAGCCGTCTTGAACTGTTCCATTCCGGGAAAGCACAGTTCCTCCTCAATTTACATCCACAACTGAGCCCAAAATTTCTGTTGTACGCTGGCTGAGGAATTCTGGGAGTTGAAGTCCACCAGTCCTAAAAGGGCCAAGTTGGAAGACCCCAGCTTGTGGACTTCAACTCCCAGAATTCCTCAGCCAGGCACGCTGGCTGAGGAATTCTGGGAGTTGAAGTCCACCAGTCCTAAAAGGGCCAAGTTGGAAGACCCCAGCTTGTGGACTTCAACTCCCAGAATTCCTCAGCCAGGCACGCTGGCTGAGGAATTTTGGGAGTTGAAGTCCACCAGTCCTAAAAGGGCCAAGTTGGAAGACCCCTGTCCTAGAGGCTGGAGACTGGCAATCTGTTTCCTGGGCCTAAGTGGGATTGTGGGAAACCCCAACCTTACCTTCTGGTGTGATGTGAATGAGAGCTGTGTTTCATAAGCAGCTGGTATGGAGAAGGTCTTGGGCCTTCGTGAAGGAACATCTCCATCTCCGTGGCGTCAGCCAGAATAACAAGAGTTGGAAGGGGCCTTGGAGGTCTTCTAGTCCAGCCCCCTGCTCAAACAGGAGGCCCTATCCCAGTCCAGACAAAGGGGTTGTCCAATCTGTTCTTAAAAAATCTCGAGTGATGGAGCATCCCAGAACGTCTTATGCAATGGACAGGATTCTTCTGAGTTCTGAGGGGTTTTGTCTCCAATTCTCCCCCCATGAGGGCAGCTATCATAGCCCCCATCCCCAATGCCCTTTAGTAAGACCCCGACTGGAAACCCCCCCCCCAATCAAAAGTCTTGGCAGTGACCAGGGTGTGACTGAGTCCATCTGATCCCGAGATGCTTTTTTTCCTTGCAGCCCCCTCTACACTTGGATCTCCCAAAAATTCAAGAGGGACTTGGTCTTCAACATCAATCAAGAGGTAAGATTTGGGATCTCTTTGTCTCAAAGCGGGTCCTCCGGTCGACTGAGGTCAAAAGCCACCGGGTGTCCATCCATCTT
>NW_015389459.1:91554-112761 GCF_001527695.2 Protobothrops mucrosquamatus | reverse complement strand
CCTCCTCCTCCTCCTCCTCCTCCTCCTCCTCCCCCCAAACCCCACTCCCTTCTACTTCAGAGAGCACCAAGGACCTCACGTTTCACGCCACTGTCCAATTTTGGGTCCCAACTCCCTACCCATCTTTTTTCTGCCTGCCTCGCCCGTCGAGGCTGAACGTCTGACTCAGGACTCCTTGCCCTAGGTGTGGAAGACGAGGATGAGGACGGGAGAGAGGAGAGGCTGCCGTCTTGCTTCGACTACGTCATGCACTTCCTGACGGTCTTCTGGAAGGTTCTCTTCGCCTGCGTGCCGCCCACCGAGTACTGGAACGGCTGGGCCTGCTTCAGTGTTAGCATCATGGTGATTGGCATGCTGACCGCCCTCATTGGCGACCTGGCCTCCCACTTCGGCTGCACGGTGGGACTCAAGGACTCGGTCAATGCGGTCGTCTTTGTGGCCTTGGGCACGTCCATCCCAGGTGTGCCCCCCGTCTGCCCTGTTCACACATGACTCTTGGCCCAGTCAGCCACTTACGGGTGGTCCTCGACTCACGACGGCAACGGAGCCCAGAATTTTGGCCGTAAAGTCATAGCGGTTGTGAGTCCGAGGCATCGTGTGATCGCAATCAATTTTACCATTATGTTATGATCGTCGTAAAACGAGCCACACGGTCATTAAGTGAACCCTGAGGAATGAATACATGAACCCAGCATTTCCAATGGGTGGTTTTTTCGATATTTTCTGCTGGAAAACCTTTAGGGCTGATTTTCCCGCAGAAAATACCCAAAACCACCCATTGGAAATGCTGGATTCATGTATTCATTCCTCAAGGTCCACTTAATGACCGTGTTATTCAGACTCCGATTGGTTAACTACTGTCCAACTTGCAATCACTCGTTTAGTGACCGTTCAGAGTTATAACAGCACTGAAAAAAGTGACTTACGACCATTTCCCATACTTACGACCCTTGCAGCATCCCCAGGGTCACGTGATCCAAATTCAGACGCTGGGCAACTGACTCGTATTTATGACGGTCGCAGTGTCTTCCAGGATCACGTGATCCCCCTTTTGCCACCTTCTGACAAGCAAAGTCAATGGGGCAGCCAGAGCCACTGAGCCACTGTGGCCCTGTGTTGTTGTAAGTTGAGGATCCCCTGTACACATGGGCCGTGAAAGTGGGGAGACAGTGGTGGTGTGGGGGTCCCCCAGGGGACCAAGGTCTGTCTGGTTTTTCTGGACTTGCACATCCTCAGCGCTCTCCTCTTTCCGCAGACACCTTTGCCAGCAAAGTGGCCGCTCTGCAGGACCAGTGCGCGGATGCGTCCATCGGCAACGTGACGGGCAGCAATGCGGTCAACGTCTTCTTGGGCCTGGGCGTGGCCTGGTCGGTGGCGGCCATTTACTGGGCTTTCCAAGGCAAAAACTTCGAGGTGCAGACGGGCACCCTGGCCTTCTCCGTCACCCTCTTCACCATCTTTGCCTTCGTTTGTATCAGTGTCCTCATGTACCGCCGGCGGCCCCACATAGGGGGTGAGCTGGGGGGTCCCCAAACTGCCAAAATCCTGACCACCTGCCTCTTTGTGGGCCTCTGGCTGATCTACATCCTCTTTGCTGGCCTGGAGGCCTACTGCCACATCAAGGGTTTCTGAAGGACGTCAACGGAAGGACGTGGCGAGGGAGAGTGGACACCAAGGGGCTCGCTTTGCGGCACCTTCAGCAGGCCCGACGTCCATGAAGCTCCTCCTCCTCCAGCGTTTCGAGCTTCTTTTGAAGACAAACACCCTCTGTCATCTAGAGGGAAGACAGATCTAGACGGAAGACTCCCATCCCTCTCTTCTACCAGCCTGTCCATTTTGACCTACCACACTTTCAGGCATCTTCTGATGGTTGGGCACCTCTTGTTTTCCAACTGGAGACCTCTTCTCCCTTCTTACTTGCCTCTAGCAAGAGACTCCGATCCATTCCAATCTTGGTGTGTCCCACTCATGCAGACTAAGGATGCAAACCCAGAGGACTGGAGCGGGCATCTGTGTTAATCCCCCTGCCCCAATTGCTTCGATTCTTTGACCCTCCCAAGGAACCCAGTTGTGTTTCTACTAAAGTGTCTTCCTGTGGCTATATCGTTTTCTTCAAGCTGGTACCCTTGGCCTGGATCCAAAGGGAGATGTTCTCTCTGCTTTAGAGCACACTCACATACACACAGAGAGAATTGGAAACAGACCTTTCTCTTACCTTCTTTTTTGAGGTGGGAAGAGGACACATTGAAGAAGGTCTGTGTCAGAGGCGAAATAAGACGCATTATGACGTCTCTCCTGTTGCTGGACATTTTTGGACACCTTCTTGGGGTCGAAGCCAGCGTGAAATCAGTTCTGGAGAAGACTGGCCAGTTTTAACTGTCCCAATTCATGGGAACAACAGAAGGGGATATATTTGGCCTCAGTAGCAGCCCCTTCCCCAGTTCCAACGTTGAGGGCAGGGGAACAGATGATCGGTTGAGGGATCTTGCTGGATTTATGGGTACTGGGAAGTAGTTTGGGCAGAGACACAGACTTCTGTGGAAGCTACAGGTTTCCAGTCTTCTGCTTTACTCTCTTGGAAAAAGGGGTTAAAGAATCCATGTTCCTTCTTATCCCCATGTTAGTGGGGAAATTGCACACACCCCTCAGTTGATGTACCCCATGTAAAACAGGGTGCTTTTTTCTGCTCCTCTATTTATGTCCACCTCCTTGAAGACTCCTTCCTTTCTCCCTGGAAGCCCACCACCACAGCTGGATGGCAGGTTCAACCAATGGGAATGAAGATGGTCCCTGGGACGAATTAAACTTTGTGCAGGTTCTCACACACTCATTGCCTGATGTGGGAGCTTGGGAGCCCATTGTTGTCTGATGCTATCAGTGTAATGTGGGGTCTAGTAAGGTCTAATCAAGGGTTTCCTTGCATTAGGAGTGCTAAAACCGGACTTGGAATTAACCATGGTCGATTTCTGCCAAGGGGGACTTGAACACATTTGAATGGAACCAGAATCTGGAGTGCCATCCGGGGCAACATCTGTTCACTTCTCCAGCTGTGTGTCTGTCCAGTGTTTATAGATATCTTTTCCTCGCTCCAAAGCAAACGTCGCATCTGGGTGTACATTTAGGTCCAACTCCCCTGCACACTGCTGATTTTTAGAGATAGGCCACCCCGTCGTGCTTGCGTGCCAATAGGAGACAGAAGAACTTGGAAGTCAAGCCTTGAGAGATGTTCTGTAGATTGGAGAAGACGTTTCAGTCATCTTGAAACCAATAGCGGCAGAGCTTGCTTTGCTAGGCTGGAGGACTTGAGTGGAAGGGATCACCCCCATCTTTTCTAGGCAGAAGTTAGATGGGGTGAAAACGAAGCTTTGTGCAGGACCATGGACAGATCCATTTAAGCACAGCCATCTGCACCTTCTGCAACTCATCCTTGGCTTTGCTTCTCTAGAAGAACTGGCTGAGATCCTTCAGAGGCCCCAATTTTGCATTTTTTTTTTGGCTTCTGCAGATTAAAGAAAACAAGCATTGGGGGGGGGGAGAAATCTTCTAAGTCAGAGGTCTATTCACATCTTCTAGGAGGGATGGCACAAGAGCAGGTTTCTGGCTATAGCACTTGATTATCTTTGGTGGGCCAGCAACCAAGAAATTCTAGGCCAGCGTTACTCACCTTTGGCAACTTGTAGTTGGACTTCTGGACTTCAGCTCCCAGAATTCTCCAGCCAGCACTGCTCTGGGTTATGGGCACATGTGGTTTTTTTTCTCTCATTGGGAAAAACAAGAGGGAGAAAAAAAAACAACCATTTGTAATAATGTTTTTCTAGGGTGATGGAAGCTGTCCTTCTAATGATGAATCCTTAAACATTTAGAAAGGAGATGGAGGAAGAGGAAGAGGAAGAGGAGGGGGAGGAAGAACAGGCAGCAGAAGAAGAGGAATATCTAGAAGTGTTTCTCAACCTCATCAACCTCAAGATATGTGGACTTCAGCTCCCAGGATTCTAACAGTTGAAGTCCAAACATTTTGAAGTTGCTGAGGTTGAGAAACACTACTTAAGTAGATTGTCCTATGGGAGGATCGTTAAGTAGGGGCAACTAATGAAAGCCTTGTTGACCTGTCCTGAAGTAAGATCTGTCTCTTGTACACGGGCACTGCATGCACACACAAATGCATCAGAGCTTGTACCATACTAGCATAAGGGAGCTTTCATGATCTGGGTTATCCTGGCATCAGATCCTGCGGACGTCTCTGATTCCAAGTCCCCAAATCTCTGCAATTGCACAAGCATTCAAGGTATAAACCTTTGCTCTTGAGATACCCCCATTGTTCCCTTCTTGCCAAGCCTGGGAATACTCCAGGCTGGATTAGTGAAACAGTCCACGATGCCCCTTCAAACAGGTCTAAAAAGCCGTATCGTTTCCTTCCACAGAGCCAAGGCTGAACACAAAACAGAGTAGTTATGCAAAGAAAGCACAATATCCCACCTGGAGCTGTAACAAGGATGGAGGGAGAAAAATGAGAGGATAGCAAGATAGCCAGTTTGGTGTAGTGGTTAAGGTGCTGTCCAATCACCAGGAGATGGTAAGTTCTAGTCTCACTCCGGGCACGAAAGCTGGCTGGGTGACTTTGGGCCAATCGTCAGCTGACAGCGAGTTCTAGTCCTGCCTTAGTCATGAAAGCCAGTTGGGTGACATTGAGTCAAACACCAAGAGATGGTGAGTTCTAGTCCCACTTTAGACCTGAAAGCCAGCTGGGTGACTTTGGGCCAATCACCAGGCGACGGTGAATTCTAGTCTCGCCTTAGCCATGAAACCCAGCCGGGTGACTTTGGGCCAATCCTTTCCTTTCAGCCCAAGCCCACCTCACACGGCTGTTGTGGGGGGAAAGAGGAGGAGGAGAGAAATATTAGGTACGTTCACCTGCCTTGAGTTACTTACAAAAGCGGGATGAAATAAAATCTAGCAACTAAATAAATAATCCCGAACGAGAAAGGGGAGAATAAAAGGTTGGCAGCTTGCAGGTTTAATGTCCCTCTGGGCTGCTTAATTCAGCCTCTCTAAAAGACGGCAAGCATATTAAGTGGCCCGCTTTTCACTCTTCTGTCTCGAATGCTTGCTTGTTGTTGTTGTTGTTGTTGTTGTTGTTTTAAAAGAACATTGGGAATACTGAGAAAAGCCATGGACGGGGTGTCCCCCAACAGTACTTTGCAAAAACAGCCACTTGGGAAATCGCTGGGTGAGTTGTGCTGGTGTGTATTCACTCGTTCCCTTGATCGTAGGCTGATGGCCGATGTCGGCTTGCCTCCAACCAGCCGGCATTTCTCTCCCCTTCCGTTTTCCAAGCACAGGTTGGCCTGGCATCTAAGCACTTTCCAAGCCAGGATGTATGGTGTTTTTTTTAAAGAATCAGGTGGACGTTTTTTTTTTTTTAATTTTTCCCTTCCCAAAGTCCCACCCAGTTTTCTTCTCAACACAAATGATGGGAACAATTTTCTACAGCGGTGAGGAAGCTGAGGGTAGAGGGAAAGTAATGGAAAATGTTTAACAGCAAGGGGCAAGTACCGTTTGTCTGAAAAGGTACATAGAGTTTCCTGCCTGAGCAGGGGGCTGGACTAGAAGACCTCCAAGGTCCCTTCCAACTCTGCCGTTCTGCTAAGGGGTGGGGATCCAGACAGTGTTTTTAATACTGAGTTTTCTTAACACTTCTTCCGTTTGGGCACACGACAGGAACGACCTTATAATGGATGAAACTTTGTAGAGTTTTCGGCTTAGCATCCCCAGGGGTAAAAAAAGTGGTAAAAAACCCTTTGCAGTTCTCTCTCTCTCTCTCTCTCTCTCTCTCTCTCTCTCTCTCTCTCTCTCTCTCTCTCTCTCTTTCCTTTTTTTAAAAATTTCTGGCTCTTTCTAACGTTTTTCATTTAAAAAAAAATTGGGTTTCTGCGTGCGTTATGTGTATGTGGGTGTACAGATTGCCATAAACCGCTGCATTCTCGCGCCTTTTGTTCTGCAAACAACTAAAAGAGTAAAAAAAAAAAAGTATGTTGCTTTTGAAAAGCTTGCACGATCTCCTTCATGGGGGGCGGGGGGGGGAAACGAACAGCTTGATGAATATAATTAATTTTGAAGAAAGAACCGAACAGGTGAAGCGTTAAATGAAGGCGATGATTTTCAAGATAAATTTCTGATTTTATTTCTGTTTTACAATTAGTGCCCCTACGGGTAAAATCCTCTGGCGTTCTCCGGTACTCCTCGGCTTACAACTTACTTAAATGGGACCAGAATTTCCATTGCTAGCAAGGCAGTTGTTAAGTAAATCATGTTTGATTTTATGATCTTTTTTTGCCATGGTTGTTAAGTCAATTTTGAATCCGGCTTCTTCCATTGACTTGTTGGAAGCCAGCTTGGAAGGCTGCAAATGGCGATGACATGATTCCAAGACAGTGCAACTGTCATAAGTACGAGCCAGTTTCCAAGTGTCTGAATTTTGATCATGTGACCATAGGGATGCTGCAACGGCCATAAAAGCGAGGATCAGTTGTAAGTCACTTTGAACAGTCACTAAATGAATGGTTGTAAGTCAAGGACGACCTGTATACATAGATTAGATCATATGCATCGGATTTTTTTTTTAAAATGGGAATTTCAGAATATAAAATTATGCACACTTCAAAAGGGTTTAAAATATAATTGGGGGACAGAGCACCGAGATGAGGCGTGATCACAACTCTGCAATTTTTCAGATGGACTCAATGGAACTGAAAAATAAATTTCAGCACCATGTTTTGCCTTGATGTTCCTTTGGCCTTTCATCCCCTGGCCTAGGCATGCTGGCTCAGGAATTCTGGGATTTGAAGTCCACGAGTCATAAAAGAGCCAAGGTTGCCTACCCCTGCCCTAACCCTAACAAAGTTGCCATAAAAAAAAAAAGCAGGAGCAGTCAAAATGAAGGAATGTAATTGATGGATGCACAAAATTCACTGGGGGGCAAAAAAAAAAATTAGCAAATAGGAAAGCAACAACTGATTTCTGACTATGTGGATGCAATTGTTTATTACTTGAACGTAATAATTTTCAGCATAAATGCAAGGCAGATGAAGGGTCACTAGGTGGCAGTATGAGCTCAGGTGTTTGAGGAATTGAGCCAGTGTATTAATACAGTATATATAGAGAGAATTATAATGGGGAATAAGAAAAAACTAAAAACCTCTGCACAGGGTTTAAGTGTTGTGGAGGCATTGTTGTTTTTGCATAATAAATTGGAAAATAAAATTAACTATTATTTATCTATCATATATCTGTCACTCTGACTATCTATCTATCTATTATCTATCTATCTATCTATCTATCTATCTATCTATCTATCTATCTATCTATCTATCATCTATATCATCCATCCATCCATCCATCCACCTACCTACCTACCTACCTACCTACCTACCTATCATCTATATCCATCCATCCATCCATCCATCCCTATCTATCTGTCTGTCTGTCTGTCTGTCTATCTATCATCTATATCCATCCATCCATCCATCCATCCCTATCTATCTATCTATCTATCTATCTATCTATCTATCTATCTATCTATCTATCTATCTATCTATCTATCTATCTATCTATCTATCTATCTATCTATCNCCGTCCGTCCGTCCATCCATCCATCCCTATCTATCTATCTATCTATCTATCTATCTATCTATCTATCTATCTATCTATCTATCTATCTATCTATCTATCCATCCATCCATCCATCCATCCATCCATCCCTATCTATCTGTCTGTCTCTGTCTGTCTGTCTATCTATAATCTATATCCATCCATCCCTATCTATCTATCTATCTATCTATCTATCTATCTATCTATCTATCTATCCATCCATCCCTATCTATCTGTCTGTCTGTCTGTCTGTCTATCATCTATATCCATCCATCCATCCATCCATCCATTCATCCCTATCTATCTATCTATCTATCTATCTATCTATCTATCTATCTATCTATCTATCTATCTATCTATCTATCTATCTATTTCTATCTAAATGTTTATTCAGAAGTTGAGTTCTGTATAGCAGAGACTTGAATAGTTTTTTTTAATATAACTGAATTGGTTTTCAAAAAAACATACAAAGTGAAAAGATAAACTAAAAAAAGTTTTGTTTTTTTTTAAAAAAGCAAGACATCACGTGACCCTGTCTTGGGACCTCCTGCCTGCTTCCCCCCCCCCCCTTGACTTTCCTTGTAGGAAACTGGTTGGGAAGCCTGCAGACGGCATGATCAGCTTTGGCCATTCATTCTAACTGAGGTGCCATAACCATTTTACGTCTCTTTCCAGCCCTGCCCCTCCCAAGACTCTTGATAAAAAAATGGCTTCCGGATTTGATAGACTGGAGCAGAAAAGAGCCACGACTTGCCCAGTGAGAGAATACAACTCTAACAACACAAGGCGTCATTTGCACGGGTGACGCGATTTGCTTTACCTTGCCAGCCTCGAGGTAGCTGGCATGAGGAGGGCACTAAGAAGAGGCTGGCGTCCTTGGAAGGGGGCACCCTATTGGGGAGCCCCAAGGGTTTTGGTGTGTTTGTGTGTGTGTGTGTGTGTGTGTGAGAGAGAGAGAGAGAGTGAGGTGATTGAAGAGCAGGAGGTAGTGAGTTCTAGTCCCACTTTAGGCATGAAAAGTCAGCTGGGTGACTTTGGGCCAATCACACTCTCTCTCTCAGCCAAACCCACCTCACAGGTGGGGTGTCGTTGTGGGGAAAAGAGGAAGAAGTATTACCTTGAATTATGTATCAAAATAAAAAAGGCAGGATATAAGAAAGAGAGAGAGAGAGAAAGAAAGAAAAAAAGAAAGAGAGAGAGAGAGAGAGAGAGAGAGAGAGAGAAAGAAGGAAGGAAGGAAGGAAGGAAGGAAGGAAGGAAGGAAGGAAGGAAGGAAGGAAGGAAGGAAAGAGAAAAAGAGAGAAAAAAGAAAGAAAAAGAAGGAAGGAAAGAGAGAAAGAGAAAGAAAGAAAAAAAGAAAGAAAAAAGAAAAAAAGAAAAAGAAAGAAAGAGGGAAAAAAGGAAGGAAGGAAAGAAGGAAGGAAAGAAAGAGAAGGAAGGAAGGAAAGAGAGAGAAAAAGAAAGAAAGAAAGAAGGCAGGAAGGAAGGAAAGAAAGAGAGAGAGAGAAAGAAAGAAGGAAAGAAGGAAGGAAAGAAAGAAAGAAAGGAAGGAAGGAAGGAAAAGCAATCAGCAGCCAAATTCACTCCACTATATCTTTTAAAAAGGGAGCCAACTCCTTTATGGATAAAAAAAACACCAAGCTGGCAGTCCACACATTAAAACAAAAGCCACGGGCTTTTTTTGTGCTGTCCCAACCACCATCTTGACTCTTTTGACCCAATTCCCTGCCCCGCCCAACCGCCATCTTACCAGCCCTGCATTTTCAATATAATTTTGAACCTCTTTGATTCCTCTTTCCTTCAGCTGGTGCCCCCCCCCTCCCCAGATGTCTTGAGCTGATAAAGGCATTCGGAGGACCCCCAAGTACGGTGAGCTGTGGACAGCTCCCAGAATTCCCCTGCTGGCTCAGGAATTCTGGGAGTTGAAGCCCGCAGGTTGTAAAGGTGCCCTACTTGCTCATACTTACCTGATCTTGAGGAACAGGGGGAAGAGCTGCGATCAAGGCAGCTGGCCGGATAAAAGAAACAGGAGTCCAGGGAAAGAGAGGAAACGTGAGAAAGCGACAACACTCAAGACCTTCCCTTCTTCTCTCGAAGATAAAGGACGGGGACTCATTCAGACATGCAGGATTCTGCTGCCACCACTTTATAATAAAGGTAATATTGGCCTGCGTAACTTTGATTCCTAGGCTGGCCTAATCTGGAAAGGCTGACAACCATCTGGTTTTAGGGCTGTTCCTCCTTTCTTGAGTTGTCGTTTCTTGAGCCGGCAGGTGAAAAGCCCACTCAGATGGCGACCCTGGTGTGCAAGAGCGGGTTGCCTGGTTCCCCCCCCAAGTTGAATCCCCCCCCTTCCCCCAGCCACCCTCCGAGCCCTGGGTTTGCCTTCTGCCTGCTCCCGGGGTCATCTCTGCTTTGTGTCCCATTGTCTCCCCTGGATTTGTTCTGCAGAAGGGCCCCTGCAAGCTCTGATGCCCCCCAGCCTTCCTCCTCGGCTCACACTATTGTTCCCCTCCTGACAGGTGTATAATTGGATGATTAATGACACTTCATTAGCCTGCAATTGAACCAAAGAGGGGCCACGGATTGCATTTCAGCTTTCCTGGAGACCCACGGAGGGAGGAGGCCAGGGTGCCCTTCACCCATCTGTTCCCAGCCTTTGTGGCCTTCCACAATGCAGACTCTTCCCCGACTCTCCATTGGGGTCCTACATGCCCAGCACCTTCCGGGACCCCATGTGAAATGGAAACAAAGTGGTTGGGAATCTTCCTTGTTTTCAGCTCCAGGTCATTCACCCATCACCAACACACAGGTGAACATTTCTGGTTGAACTAGACCAGGGGTAGGCCACCTTGGCTCTTTTACGACTCGTGGACTTCAACTCCCAGAATTCCTGAGCCAGCCATGCTGAGGGGGAAAGGGAGAGGTGTCCAAGCTGAGCCATGCTGGCTCAGGAATTCTGGGAGTTGAAGTCCACGAGTCATGAAGGGGCCAAGGTTTCCCTCATGCTGGCTCAAGAATTCTGGGAGTTGAAGTCCACAAGTCATGAGGGGGCCATAGTTCCCTCATGCTGGCTCAGGAATTCTGGGAGTTGAAGTCCACGAGTCATAAAAGAGCCAAGGTGGCCTATCCCTGGCCTAGAGGATGGAACCTGGTTTGGCCATTGATTCCATGGCAAAAAATAAATAATTTTTTAAAAAATAGGGTGGCTAACTCCTTGGGAAGAAGGAGCCCAAGTTATTCCTGGAAACTGCTTCGCTGTGCCCCCAGCAGTATTTCATGGCAGGGAGATCATCCCTTCCACCATTTTGTCTATGCATGGACCACGCTCCAATAGGTGTGAGAATTAGCAGCCCCCAAAAGAAGTTGGCAAGTCTGAAAGTTAAAGAATTCCTTCGGCCAGCTTTTTTTTATTTTATTTTATTGAAAAGTTTTATAAAAGTTACAATATAAACCCCAAACCCAACCCACCCTAAACCCCCCCTCTCCCTCCCCCACTTCCCAGAGCTAAATACAGGGTTACAAATATAATAATCATAATCTAACCAACATTAACCAACTATATGTCCATAATGCACTTTAACTCCCCTTTAACGTAAATATAATAATAATAATTAAAACATAAACAAATTAGTATCCTAATGATTAAACAATAGAATATTGTTAAACAATACTAATACTAAAAATAATAATAATAATATCATATAATTAAAACTGATAAAAATTTCACTATAATAAACTATTGATACTAATAATACTCTAAAATTTACTCATAGGCTAAATCAGTGTTTCTCAACCTTGACAATTTGAAGGCATGTGGACTTCAACTCCCAGAATTCCACAGCCAGCATTGCTGGCTGTGGAATTCTGGGAGTTGAAGTCCACATGCCTTCAAATTGTCAAGGTTGAGAAACACTGGGCTAAATGGAACTTTTTAGTCCCATATTTATTCTGAATATAATCTATCCATCTTCTCCAAACCGAAATGTATCTTTCTTGTGAACGATCCTTCAAATAGGCAGAAATCTTAGCCATTTCTGCTAAATTTGACACAACTGTTGTGGCATGAACTGGGAAGGGAGGAGAGGTGTATTTGGAAAGTCTGCAAAAGAAAGATAAAGGAAAAGGGGGTGCGGGCAGGTGGGGCCCCTTTCAAAACAAGAACAGACTGTCAGGCACACCATACAAGACATATTGCTAAGATAAGGAATGGGGTTAAGACACAGCCAATGGAAGGCTTGCTAAAAGTCTTCTAGGATGCCTATTCGTTAACTCCTAGGAATGGGGTTGAAGCAGCCAATAGAGGACCCTTTAGATAACTTTCAAAAAGCCTATTAGACAACGTTTCTTTATCCCGCCTTGAAAAAAACGTATAAAAGCTTGTTGAAATCCTTTGTTCTGGCTCCTGGCATTTTGCTGGCTGGGACCCCTTTTGCTGAAGCGCTTCAATAAAAGAGGATCAATCCTGCGCCTCTTGTCTGGTCGGCTTCGTCGGCTTTGGCGCCAGGCTAAGACCCGAATTTGGGGGACGACAGCTTGCTAGTGAACTTTAAGGTGGATAGATTTCAATTCCCAGAATTCCCCAGCCACCATGTCAAGGAACGTAAGGATAGGTGGGCTTCAACAGCCAGAATTCTCCACCTACAATGTGAGTGAATTTGAAGATGTGTAGACTTCAACTCCCAAAATGGAGTTGGCAGGTTTGCAGGTAAAAGAATCAAGGCTTCAGCCAGGAGCTTCCAGAGAGAGGAAGGTCAAAAAAGTCAAGATGGTGGCCACAATGGTAAAATCTAAGTCTCAGCTGTTCCTAACTGCGGCACCTGTTTAAAAACAGTGGGGCTTGGACAGCCAGGAATAACTATCCTCCTTTTTTCACCCAACCCCTAAGTACGTGCAGCTGCCATCTTGCCGTTTTTTGACACACACGCGCACACCGTGGACCCCCTTGGCTTCAACCCTTGGTTTTTTCTGCCTGTCAGTCTTTACTGCAGAGGTCCAGAACCCTAGTCTCTTTAAGAAGAAACAAACAAACCAGAATTAATCAGCTTTTCCACCTGGGAAAACGCAAGGCTTGACCTACAGAAGAAGGGAAGGGTTCCCTGAACCGAAGTTAGCCAGGGAGCGTGCATGGATACCCCCCCACCCACCCTCCCAAAGCACACACACACAAACACAAACACACACCTACACGCATTCCCCTTCTGATTCTGTCCCTGGAAGACGACTAGAGGTTAAAAAGCTCCGATTGCAGATTTGGGAACAGGGGGAGGGGGGTGTTACAGACCTGCAAGTTTCCAGGCCTTGTTTTGGGCACAGTCAAGGGAGGGGGCTGCAACCCAAGACCCTGCTTTGCTTACACTTCTTAATGGGGGCTGTAAATATTATCAAAGAGCACTCTGATTTTTAAGCAAATTGAGACGGGCGGTGGGCCAGTCCTGTTTATGCCAGTTTAATTATTTATACAACAGCCTTCCAGCAAGGATCCAAAGCCGGTCGCTTTATGGTCCATGCATGTTAGCTTCTGTTAAAGGGAGATGATCTGCAGACTTTCTACACGGGGAGGAAGCAGCTGGTTCAGTTAAGGGGGGGGGGACACAGGAAAGCTCAGGTTTTCTTCAACCCACGGACATTTCCGATGAGTGGGATTGTGGAAGTGCAGAGGTTCGAACCCAGAACAGCCTTTTTCAACCTTGGGAAGATGCAAGATGTGTGTAGACTGCTAGAGGACAATAAGACATGTGGACTTCAGCTCCCAGAATTCTCCCAATGGCATGCAAGTGGACTTTTAAGATGTGTTGGATTTCAACTCCCAGAATTCCCCAGCCAGCACGCTAGTGGACGTTCAGATGTAGGGGAATGCTGGCTGGGGAATTCTGGGAGTTGAAGTCCAACACGGTCTTAAAGTTGCCGGGATTGGGGAACACTGCCCTAGACTAGAGCAATAGGGCAGCCATGTTGTTTCCCTTCCCCCATTCAGTTTTACCTTGGATAACAGTTCTTTAATCAGCTCTCTACAACAAAAGAAGGATTCCCCCCCACCACACACACACACAAGAGTATTTCTTAAAAATCAGCAGCTTGGAAAACATGCATGCAGACCAGCTTTCTGTCTCTCCCCCCACCTCTCCCTTCCCCCCCCCTTTCTCCCTCTCCTTGCCTCCCCCGGGATGGCTGGCTTGACTGGCGAGCCGCGCTCGGTGATAAATGACTTTATTATGATTCCTCGTTCCCCACCTCCCTACCCCTTCCTCTTTTTTCTTCTGGAAAGCTAGGGTCTTCGACACCTAATTCTACCTCTCTGGCATGGACCATCCATCATTTCTCCCCCTGGCCCCTCCTCCCCCGCCCCTGCCCCCGCCCCCACGCACACACAGGCACCACACCGACAACATGGCCTGCTGGTATGAATCAGGCTGACGACAAGGGGATCCAGATGCCCTGTAAATTAGGCAGCCTGAATCAGGACCCCGGAATGGCTGGGCTGCCATTTGTCTCTGGCCCAGAGAGAGCGGAGCAAGGGAAGGGATGGGAGACGGGGCGAGGGGCTGGCACTTGGGGGCCCATGGGTGAGGCGATGGGTGCCTGGAATGTTGGGGGGGAAAGGGAAAGGGAAAGGAAAAGAGGAAAGGAAAAGGGGAAGGAGGAAGGGGGAAGGGAAGGGAAAGAGGGAGGAAAGAATGAAAGGAAAAAAGGAAAGGAAAAGAGGGAGGAAAGGAAAGGATGAAAGAAGGGGAAAGGAGGGAAGGGAAGGAAAGAGGGAGGAAAGAATTAAAGGAAAGGAAGGGAAAGAAAATAGAAAGAAGGAAAGGAAGGTGGGAAGAAAGGAAGGAAAAAAGATGGACAGGAAAGGAGAGAAAAAAGGGAGGAAACGATTAAAGGAAAGGAAGGGAAAGAAAATAGAAAGAAGGAAAGGAAGGTGGGAAGAAAGGAAGGAAAAAAGATGGAAAGGAAAGGAGAGAAAAGAGGGAGGAAAGAATGAAAGGAAGGGGAAAGGAAAGGAAAGAACGAAAGAAGGGGAAAGGAGGGAAGGGAAGGAAAGAGGGAGGAAAGAATTAAAGGAAAAGAAGGAAGGGAAAGAAAACAGAAAGAAGGAAAGGAAGGTGGGAAGAAAGGAAGGAAAAAGATGGAAAGGAAAGGAGAGAAGGAGAAGGGAGGAAAGAATTACAGGAAAGGAAAGGAAAGAAAAAAGGAAGGAAGATAAAAAGACAGAAGTAAAGGGAAAAAACCCCAAAAACATTCAAAGAAAGATGGAGACATATTCCTCCAGGAACTCCACCATTGCAAATCACAGCAATTCTGGCATTTCCACCAGAAACCATGTAATCTTGGGGGGATCCGGTCATAAGAACCAGTCACCCAGTCTTCCCAGCAAGATCTTTCTAGCACCTCAAATCCACAGGGACCCCAGGGGCAACCAGCCACCCCGCCCTTGACGATGCTACAGTTCTCAGCCGGAGAATACCAAGTGGTCCTCGGCTTACGACCATTTGTTTAGCGATTGTTCGAACTTACTTTTCGTACTTACGGCTGTTGCGGCGTCCCCGGGGTCACGTGATCAAAATTCGGCGGCTAAGTCAGTCCGTTGTTAAGTGAGCCTTGAGCCATTTCACCAGCTTTCTGGCCACGGTGGTTAAATGAATCGCTGCAGAATCTGTCTTCCCCGTGGAAAACAGAAGGTCACAAAAGGGGATCACACGATCTCGGGATGCTGCGACCGTCATAAATAGGAACCAGTAGCCAAGCAGCTGCATTTTAATCACTGGACCCTGGGGATGCTGCAGCGGCCGTAAGTGTGATCGACAGTGAGTGAAAAGTCCCGTTTTTTCCAGCGGTGTTGTCACTTCCAATGGTCACTAAAGGAACAGTGGTAAGTCGAGGACTTCCTGTATGTGATGTTGAACTTGCTCAAAATCCTCTTAAGGGTATACTGTGCTGTTTATGGAGGCTTCGTGTCCTGGGGAAGAACAGCCACAGGTAAAGGCTTGCAACTGGAGGACCAAGTTGTAAATCCCAAAGGAGGCCACTGGACTACCTTGTTTTTTCTTTGAAGATGTTTCGCTTCTCATCCCAGAAGCTTCTTCAAGTTCTGACTGGATGGTGGGGAATGGAAGGATTTATACTCCTTGCAGACAGCTGGTCATTTGCATTCTTTTAGAGGGTTGTTGAGGCCACTTGGAGATTTGTCTATGTCCTCAGGGTCACCTGAGTGTACAAGGGTCAAAACTGAACACCCCTCCCTCAACAGAGGGGGAGGAATACAACACCACCTATCTCCTGTATACAACACAACCCTTTCAGCAGTCCCAAGAAGGCTCCACACCTATTTACACCACTCAGCTGATCCTGAGGACACAGACAAACCTCCAAGTGGCCTCAACGACTCTCTAAAAGAAGGCAAATGACCAGTTTTTCTGCAAGGAGTATAAATCCTTCCGTTCCCCACCATCCAGTCAGAGCTGAAGAAGCTTCTGGGATGAGAAGCGAAACGTCTTCAAAGAAAAAACAAGAAAGTCCAGTTGCCTTCTGAAATAAAGCACCTTTGGGACAGCCGTGACCAGGATGACGGAGAATATTCAGCCAGATGTAAATAAACTTGGTATCCTCCAGCTGAGAACTTTACCCTCCTTCCATGGCTGTAGGGAATCGTTCTTGTTAACGATAATTTTTAGAAAGCTCGCCCACTAACAGCCTGTCATGGCAACCAGAGTTGTGGGCTGCTATTGGCATTTTGGCTCCTCTTTAAGTCACTGCTGCTCAGCGCAGCTTATCAGGCGACAGCCAAGAAGAAGAAGAAAAAAGGGATAAGGGAAGCACAATTTATTGCAGCATCGGTATGCAGTTGTGGCACTCGGTCTCTAAATCAGGGGTGGAAGACATGTGGTGCTTGGTTGCGGAGCCAAATGTGGGGTGGGGTGGGGGAGTGTGTTGCAGGCCCCTGCGCAATATAGAATCTAGAAAGAGGGCAGAGAAGAGCAACCAAGATGATCAGGGGGCTGGAGGCTAAAACGTAACAAGAACGGTTGCAGGAATTGGGTATGTCTAGTTTAATGAAGAGAAGGACGAGGGGTGACAGGATAGCAGCCTTCCAGTATCTCAGGGGCTGCCACAAAGAATAGAATAGAATAGAATAGAATAGAATAGAATAGAATAGAATAGAATAGAATAGAAGCTGGAAGGGACCTTGGAGGTCTTCTAGTCCAGCCCCCTGCTCAAGCAGGAGAACCTATACCATCTCAGACAAGTGATTGTCCAGTCTCTTCTTTAAAACCTCCAGTGATGAAGTGCCCACAATTTCTGGAGGCAAGCTGTTCCACTGGTTAATTGTCTTCACTGTCAGGAAATTTCTCCTTAATTCCAGGTTGCTTCTCTCTTTGGTCAGTTTCCAACCATTGTTTCTCGTCCTGCCCTCTGGTGCTTTGGTGAATGTGACCCCCCTCTTCTTTGTGGCAGCCCCTCAAAAACTGGAATGCTGCTATTATGTCTGCCCTATTTCTTCTTTTCTTTAGACTAGCCAAACCCAAACTCCAAACGAGGGGGTCAACCTATTTTTGAAAGCACCTGAAGGCAGGACAAGAAGCAACGGATGGAAGCTCATCAAGGAGAGAAGCAACCTGGAATTAAGAAGAACAACCTGCCTCCAGAAGCTGTGAATGCTCCAACACTTGGAAGTTTTTAAGAAGAGATTGGACAGCCATTTGTCTGATATGGTCTAGGGCAGGGGTAGGCAACCTTGGCTCTTGGATGACTTGTCGACTTCAACTCCCAGAATTCCTGAGTTAGCATAGCTGGTTCAGGAATTCTGGGTATTGAAGTCCACAAGTCATCCAAGAGCCAAGTTTGCCTACTCCTGGTCTAGGGTTTGCTGCCTGAGCAGGGGGATGGACTGGATGACCTCCAAGGTCCCTTCCAGCTCTTGTTATTCTGTTATATTGCTGGATTAGTGGGGATGGCCAACCGTTACCCAAAAGTGAATTCCTTTCTCAGCAGACCTCCAAAGACTGGAGTTTCCAGATTTGCCCTTTTAATTAAAAGATTATTTTTTTTAAGCCACAAGAGGTAGCAACCCCATGGAGAAAGGGCTGTTTCTCATCCTTTTTCAAAAAAAGGGTGCAGTCTTTCCCCCCCCTTCCCCAGGGGTTATTTTGCCTTCTTTTCAGGGGAAAATGGGGGGGTCCGTTCTTGCCCCATCAGTCTGCTTTGTTTGTTTCCCGCCTTTATTATTTTTATGAATATCTCAAGGTGGCGGTCATACCTAATTCTCCTTTCTCCTCCTATTTTCCCAACAGTAACCCTGTGAGGTGGGCCGGGCTGAGACTGGCCCAAAATCACACGCCTGGCTCTCACGCCTAAGGTGGAACTAGAACTCCCAGTCGCCTGGGGATTGACAAAAGGCACCCAGCCGGTTTTCATGCCCAAGGTAGGGGCTGTAATTCAGAGTCTCCTGGTGATTGGCCCAAAATTACCCAGCTGGCTTTCATGGCTAAAGCAGGGCTAGAACTCCCTGTTGCCTGGTGATTGGCCCAAAGTCACCCAGCCGACTTTCGTAGCAAAGGCGGGACTGGAACTTACCTGTCTCCTGGTGATTCGCCCCCAAATCACCCAGCCGATGTTCGTATTGACAAACCCTGTCTTAGTATGTCATGTTTGGTTAGTTTAGTTTTAGAATTTAGAGCTTTGTGTGAACCCAGAGTTGGAATTCCCAAGATATTTGGACTTTCGGAGTCTACCCCATTACGAGTTAAGGAGATTAAGATGCTGGAGTATTTCTTTCCGATGTTTGCTCGTAGGCATGATGTTGGGAGATACTGTTGTTAGATTAAGTTGCTATTTCACATCTTCCTTCATTCTAAAGATGTGTTTCTCAACCTTGGGAGTTTTTTAAGATGGGTGGACTTCAACTCCCAGAATTCCCCAGCCAGTGCAAGGATAACCTAAGGGTCTCCGATGAAGCAAACGTTCTAATATCCCATTGAATAAGAACCAATGCTTAAGGGGGAAAAAAGTGCAAGCACGTTTGTCTCCAGGATACAAAGCCCACAACAATCCAAGGTGGGCTTTGAGACCTAGATGAAGGAGTGCCACGGAGAAGGAGGATTGAATTTATTCTCCAAAGTTCTCAAGAACCTTGGGCGGAAGCTTTAGAGAGTGAGAGAGATCCAAATTTGAAATAAGGAGGACTACGAGATGTATGAAGCAGTCATTTGTGTGGGATAATCGGGGATGGTTTGAGGATACATGCCCTGGGCAGGTGGTTGAAGTAGGACCTCCCAAACCCCTTCCAATCTCATGATTGGTGATGTTATGAGTTTGTGACCTTGACGTTTTGACCTCTCTTCTCCTGGTAGACCCTCTGGTGATTGGGTGACCTCCAAGAACCAGGAATGGACATCCTGTGATCGCAGTTTCCGGGATCTCCATCCAACTGAACCATAGATAATGCTTGTCTTGATCACCCAGTTGCAACTGCGTTCTTGACTTTTTGGAGCCCCACCTAAAGGACCCACTGATTTTTTTGTGTTCCCAGGAGTCCTCCACCATTTTATGGAGAACAATAAGTGAATAAAATGTTCCTAAGAACCTTACATTAAGAAAGCATTGGAAACCCAAATGAACGTGTGTGTGTGTGTGAAACATGCCAGATTAAGAGAGGAAGCAGGAGAGGGAGAGGGAGAGAGGGAGGGAGAGAAGGAGAGGGAGAGGGGGAGAGGGAGAGAAAGGGAGAGGGAGGGAGGGAGGGAGGGAGAGGGAGGGAAAGGCAGAGAGGGAGGGAGGGAGACACAGAGAGGGAGAGAGGGGGAGGAGACAAGGAGAGGGAGAGAGGGAGAGAGAGGGAGGGAGAGAAAGGGAGAGAGGGAGAGGGAGGGAGAGACGGAGAAAGAGAGGGAGAGGGAGCAAGAGAGGGAGAGGGAGAGAAAGGGAGAGAGGGAGACACAGAGAGGGAGAGAGAGAGAGGGAGAGGGAGCGAGAGGGAGAGGGAGGGAGGGAGAGACGGGGAGAGAGAGACAGAGAGAGAAAGAAAGAAAGTCCTTCCACTCTTCACAATAATACAAAAGAAAAGTGTCCTATTTAATTTACTTCCCCTCTCTGATCATCCACATCAATAATTAAATTATTAGAAGGAAGAAAGAAAAGAAAGGATAACAGAAATTTAAAAAAAAAAACCCAAAACACAACCTCTGGGAATTCTCGTCTTGTTTGAAAAGAAGTTCATGATGGAGAGACCACCGTGGATGGACACGGCCAATGTGGCCAACAGCAGCCTCCCGGGGGGGGGGGAAGAGGGGGGCATACAGACTCAGGTATATTTTCTGTGTGTGGGGAGGGAAAAGAGAGAGAGAGAGAGACCGACAACTTAACAATTAACCCCTTTGCTTCTCCCCCGCCCCGCAGTTCTCTTCCAGGGTTGACCAGTGCTGTCCATCTGTCCCTTCTTCTGATGTTGGGACGAGTTGCCATCAAAGGCGGCTTGCTTGTGGCGCTTCACCATCTGGTGCCTAAACCTTGGCAGGCAAAAGGCCGTTTTGGAACCCTTGAAGTCCAAGGGACGTGTAGCCGGGAGGGTCCTCCTTTGGGGAAAGGAGTAACGGAAAGAGGGGCCGTAGAAGGAGAGGCATGGGCCACGTTGTCCATGCATGTTCCCTCCTGGAGGAGAGGGCGGTGTGGCAGTGCAGAGAACGGCCGTATGCCGTGGGGAGGAAGGACATTCTTGTCAAGTGCAGGGAAGTCCAAAGGAAGGGCACGCCAGGTCCTGATGCTCCGTGAATCCTGTGCCTGAAAGCCAGGAAGTGTCTTCTCCAGGTCACCAAGCCTAGAACTGGAGTCCTGCAAGAACCACAGAAGGAGAAAGAGGAGGTCATGAAAATCTTCTGGAATGTTTCCAGGTTGAGGTAGAAGAGATTTCCTTGCTTGGTGGGTGGTAAAATGGGCCTGTGGAGTTGTCCTCTGGAGAACTTTTTGCTACCTTGGTAGACCTCTTGGAGGAGTAGGGCCTCCAATCTCGAGCAGTGCTTCCCAGCGCTGGCAACTTTAAGAAGTGTGGACTTCAACTCCCAGAATACCTCAGCCAGCATGGGTTGAAGTCCACACTTCTTAAAAAGTTCTCAAGGCTGAGGAATTGTGGGAGGTTCCAAGTGGGAAGACAATTGTGGAACAAAGCTTCTTTGGTGGACCAAGAAGAACAAGCCATACACTGAAGCTGGATTGGACAGCACACTAAATGATAAACTTCCCAATCTGCCACAACACAGCCACAGGACGTCTCACCCCCAGCTTAGGACTAGCAACTGCTAAGTTTTTAACTGAGATGATCAAATAGGTTAAGTAGATGCAGCCCTTGTGAAGTATGGGGAATTTGCCACTTTGGGTAAGGAATAGCCATCTGGACATGATGAAGGAAGAAAAGTAGGGAAAAGTGGTTGCCAAATGCTATGGCATGGACTTCGTCTTCTCTATAAGCGGCTAGTTCTCATGGGTCATTCTGCCTCACCAGGAGGCATGATTTTTCAATCATCTCACGCTCAATCTCAAGAGGAGCCTAGGACCTTCTTCTCCTGCCGGTCT
>NW_015389459.1:86538-89365 GCF_001527695.2 Protobothrops mucrosquamatus | reverse complement strand
GTGAGTTGGCCATGTTGAGTTGGCCATAGTGAGTTGGCCATGTTGAGTTGGCCATAGTGAGTTGACCTATTCCACCTCCTGCTTTTTCTTTAGAAGAGATCGCAAACGGTTGTGTCCATGATACTCACTTCCCCTCTGATGTCAGCAGAGAGTTCAGACTTTCACATATAATGCCACTGACCCTCCATACCCATAGCCATTCCCATTGGTCCTGGAAGAAGAGGAGAAAACAGATGCTTGAAACCTTCCTATGAATGATGATCCCCATCACCCTCCTAACCTGCTTCAAGGCATCTTTCTAAGGGGAGCGTTAATTTTAATCGAGTGTCAATTTAATGTTGAACATTAGATGACCAGATTTTCGTGTATGGGCCTAAGCAACAAATCTTCTTAACTGCAACTTAAGTCGGGTCCTGGTTCTTCAAGCCTGACAGCTGGAGCCCCACTTCCCCCACCCCAAGGACATCCCTTCTGGAGAAGAAAATGAGGTTGCGCCACCGAGGCTAACCTTCTGCCTGTGCTGCAGAGCCGAGCGATTCAGGCTCACCTGGGGGGTGAATTGTCATGCGCTGCTGCCCATCCATAACATAACCTCCCATTTGCTGCCCGTCGGGACTGTATGGCGTACCTTGACCTGCTTGGAAGAGAGGACGGTCACAGAGAAAAGAGGACAGGTAGACACATCCCCCATTTTCAGGGTGTCCAATTTCTGCAGAAAGTAGCCCTGGTTGGTTGGGGAAGGGGGGGCATCCTCCTGCATCCTGTTTAGAATCTGTTCCCCAAATCAGCCAGTTTGAACTAGTGGCTAAGGCGCTAGGCAAGAAACCAGGAGGCAATGAGTTCTAGACCCGCATTAGGCATGAAAGCCGGCTGGGTGAACTTTGGGCCAATTACCAGGAGACTGGGAGTTCTAGTCCTGCCTCAGGCTGAGTGACTTTGGGCCAATCCCCAGGAGACTGGGAGTTCTAGTCCTGCCTCAGGCATGAAAGCCGGCTGAGTGACTTTGGGCCAATCCCCAGGAGACTGGGAGTTCTAGTCCTGCCTCAGGCTGGGTGACTTTGGGCCAATCACCAGGAGACTGGGAGTTCTAGTCCTGCCTCAGGCATGAAAGCCAGCTGCATGACCTTGGGCCGATCACCAGAAGGCAGTGAGTTCTAGACCCGCATTAGGCACAAAAGCCGGCTGGGTGACTTTGGGCCCATCACCAGGAGACTGGGAGTTCTAGCCCCACCTTAGGCATGAAAGCCAAGTGTGCGACTTTGGGCCCGTCGTTCTCTCTCAGCCCTATCCACTTCGCAGGATTGTTGTTGTGGGGGGGGGGAGGAGGGGGGAAAGAAGGAGGAAGGAGTATTATTGCCATCTTGAGAAAAATAAAATTTAAAAAGCAGGGCACCGAAACCTGCTTGGCACCCTTTGGCCTTGTGAAAATGGCTGGACTGCGTTTAGTGGGAAAGGAGCGTGATGGGGAACCAATATATAGAGTGAGCCCTTTCCCGCAGATCCTTTGGAGAACAGAATCCCTCTTACCTGTGCGATTTGATTGGTCGATCATAGGTTGAACTATGCGCCGTCGGGCATTAATAAACCTGCAGGAGATACAAGGAAAGGGATGACTATACGCCCCTGGGATTGCTTGTTGGTGTCCTCTCCAGCAACGCCGTTTGGCGATTCTCATCCCATTAACAGAAACAGAGTAACAGAGTTGGAAGGGGCCTTGTAGGTCATCTAGTCCAATCCCCCGCCCACGGAGGAGATCCTACACCATTTCTGACAGAGGGAACTCCAGTCTCTTCCCAACTCTCCCTAAGCAGCGTCTTATTTCTCTGGAGTACTTCTCTACCTACAACGTGTCACACTCCAGGCATCCATAGTCATCCCAAATAGCTTAACACAAGCTAATGAAAACCAACAATTCCATAAAATAAAAGTGGAATCAAGTTCATGAGAACTTCAAGGGCTCATTGGAACAGGAGGGCTTTCATGCTCTAACGGAGTCACGTCTTCATCAAAGAGGGCAAGGATGAGGACTATCCAGATCTTGGAGAGAGGAACTTATTCTTTTTCTCAAGCTTGGCGGGCTTGAAGACACGTGAACGTCAACTCCAAGAATGCCCTAGCTTGGTGAATTCTGGGAGTTGAAGTCTTCACATTCTCAAGCAACCAAGGTCGAGAGACACTGGCCTAGGGTACGAAACTGGAAAGCCAGCTCGGTCTCGTACAGTGTTTTGTGTGGACTTCAACTCCCAGAATTCCCCAGAATTCCACCTATACTTTTAGCAGGTATTGTACCCACAAGAGTCGCAACGACAAGGGTCTCCTCCCCGTGACAAAGGGGTCTTTACGAGTGGGCAGGGCAGAGGTGCAGCAAATTCAGCAGAAGCAACGCTTCCTGTTTCTTCTCTTCTCACTTTCTGACGCTTACCAGTTGTTGACCTGCAGGATCGTCAGTCCCGTGTCCTGGGCTAACTGTTTCTTCTGTTCTTCTGAGGGATAAGGGTGCTGCACAGAGAAAAAGAGAGGTCTCCAAAGCTTTGACCCAACTCTGTTGGCTCCTTGGGTTGTCCTTTCAAACGCTAATGTTTAAATGACTACGACTTTTTTTTTTGAAGCCACAGCAAAATAAATAAATAAATAAAATCCTTCCCTCTTCCATCATTCTGCATCCTTGCCTTGTCTTCCAAGGAACTTGGGATATGGTGTGTGGGGAAGACACAATAGCCCTGCAGGGTGGGTGTCCTGGAATGATGGCCCCCCAACCCTTTCACTTCTTAAGAAAAAAGGGGGGAGGGGAAGGGAGGGGAGAGAAAGAAAAAGAGAAAGAGAAAGA
>NW_015389459.1:82328-85049 GCF_001527695.2 Protobothrops mucrosquamatus | reverse complement strand
ATAGATAGATAGATAGATAGATAGATAGATAGATAGATAGATAGATAGATAGATGACAGATTGCCAAGCGGCCCAGTTTGGACCAGTGTCATAACTTTGAATGGTCTCTAAACCATCCCAGAGGTGCTTTTTTTTTTCCCCAAAAAAGGCAACCGGACTTTCTTGGGGGGAGGTTTTCTGTGAAAAACATTTCACTTCTCAAGCTAGAAGCTTCTTCGGTTCTAACGGACGTTAGTTAGAGCCGCCAGAACGGAAGAGGATGAGAAGCGAAACCTTTTCAAATTTAAAAAACAAAAAAATCCCCAAGAAAGTCCAGTCCAGTTGCCTTTTTTTGGGGGGTGGAAGCACCTTTGGGACAACTGTTGAACCGGATGATTGGGAATCTCCATAGAGAGCTGGTCGATAAACAAACGGTTGTAAGTTGAGGACTCTCTGTAACATAGCAATAATTTAAAAAAAAGAATTAATGGATGCCTCTGGCAGGGCAGTGGGAGGCCTGATCCGGCCTCTCCTCCCTTCCCCGTAGCGTCCCCCTTCCCCTCCCTGCCAATGCGTTCAGGATAATTGGCCAGAATTGATTACCCTTCACCAGCCTCTAATAGCTTTATAGCTCCTTCAATTAGCCACTAATTGGCCAGCGCTCATTAACTTGCCTTTGTTTAACTAACCAGGGAGAGGCACTATCTAATTGCCTGGCAGACAGCAAAGCGGAAGGAAGCCGGTTGGGTGGTGGGCATGGATGGATGTCTCCGCTTAGCCTCCCCCCCAGTGCCCAGCAAGGCTCTCCAGGGTTGGACCCGCCGGCTGGACTTCGGACCACAAGCACCTTTTGGGTTCTTACCGACAAGTGTTGAAAAAGCCAGGCGCGCATGATATTCGTGGCCACCTTGGGGAAAATGCCACGTTTCTTGTTTCTTTTCTTCTCCCGGTCCAGGTCGTCGTCTTCTCCCGTGCTGGGGGAGGCCACGCTGTTATCCAGGCAATCTCCTGCAAGGAGCCGGGGTGGAGGAGGTAAGAGAGAGGGAGAGAGAGAGATAGAAGAAGGGAAGGGAAGGGAAGAGGAGAGGAGAGGAGAGAAGGGAAGAGAAGGGAAGAGGAGAGAGAAGGGAAGAGGAGAGAAAAGAGGAAAGGAAGATGAGGGGAGGAGAAGAGGGAAATGAAATAGAGAAAAGAAAAAGAAGAGAAAGGGAAGAGAAAGAGAAAAGAAGAGGAAAATGGAAGAGTGAAGAGAAAAAAAAGGAAGAGAAGAAAGAGAAGAGAAGAGAAGAGAGGGAAAAGTGGAAAGAAGAGAAAAGGAAGAGAATGAGAAGAGAGGAAAGGAGAAGAGAAGAGAAGAGAAGAGAAGAGAGGGAAAAGTGGAGAAGAGAAAAGGAAGAGAATGAGAAGAGAGGAGAGGAGAAGAGAAGAGAAAGGGAAAAGTGGAGAGAAGAGAAAAGGAAGAGAATGAGAAGAGAGGAGAGGAGAAGAGAAGAAGAGAAGAAAGGGAAAAGTGGAGAGAAGTGAAAAGGATAAGAATGAGAAGAGCAGAGCAGAGAAGAGAAGAGAAGAGAGAAAGGGAAAAGTGGAGAGAAGTGAAAAGGAAGAGAATGAAGAGAAGAGGATAAGAGAGGAGAGCAGAGAGCTTTAGGTGGAAGTCCAAAGCCAAGAGAACAGCAAAATCCAGATCTAGTCATCTCGGGACAGGCTGGTCCTCTTAAAACAGGACGAGGCCCTCCAGTTGTTGTGATCCAGTACATCTGGGATGGGGAAGGGGGGGAGCCCATTTGGGGAAAGCCAACTTAATGGCAAGTCTTGAAACTGTATCAGGTGTGATCAGAAGCGGCAGAGCCCTCTAGAGGCCAGTCAAAGAACGGCACCGCTCACAGGAGGGCAATAAACCAACATCCTGTTCAATAACCAACTAGATTTGTCTTCCCTTTATCACCTGCCCCACGGAGGCTCACAGTTGGCCACGCCATGCAGATTCCCTGCTGCAGCGGGAGAAAACCTGGAAAATCAAATCAGCCTTGCTTCTCAGGATCCACTTGGCTGGCTATGAAAGTAACCTTCATCCTGTGTTTGGCCAGGATTGGATAGTCAAAGGTCTCTGGCCTTCCAAGTTCCACTGAGCTGTTGTGGCAGAACCTTGCTGCAGAAAAACTTGGCCTATCTTTGGTGATTCAATCCTAGCCAAACAGGGGACCCACTCAGGCTGGGAAAATCCAAGGGTTGAAGTCCAGTTATCTGGAAATGTTTTTTGGGACTCCTGAGTACCTGGGGGTAAGTCAGCACTCCTGTTGACTGATAAGGTGGAGGGGTGGAGGGGGGCTGTTCCCCAGGCTTCAATCATTTCCCTGACTGTTTTTGTCCCTACTCTGCCAACAATCTTAGTAGCTGTGAAATTGAACAACCTGGATAGGCGATGGTTTCTATTCCTCTCCCTTGCTGATTTTTTTTTTTTAAAAAATCGGTCGAACTGGGTCATTTCCACACTCAACGAAAAGAGAAAACGGTTGTGCACGGTTGGAACTTCTGCTGTGTAACACACACTTTTCTTCACTTGCACTCGCACAAGCCCCAAGATTTTCCCCCTTCTGACAATTCCAGCCCCCCTCAAACAGCTGCTCCGCTTTTATATCCTCTGGCTAAAAATGTGCTTAAAAGCCTTGCCTAGAGGGGATGTAAATTATGCATCCCGCAGTCCTCCTCATCAGGCCGTACGTGATCGCTACTCCACCGTGC
>NW_015389459.1:70279-81768 GCF_001527695.2 Protobothrops mucrosquamatus | reverse complement strand
GTAGCTCAATATTGGGAAACGGAACGTTTACCTACTATAGAAGAATGGTCACTTAAAGTCTCGAATTTAGCAGAAATGGGCAAGATTTCCGCTTATGTGAAGGATCACTCGCAAGAAAGATATATTTTGGTTTGGAGAAGGTGGATAGATTATATTGAGCGTAAATATGGGACTAAAAAAATATCATTTGGTTTTTGAGTAAATTTTAGAGTCTTATCGTTGTACAAAGGCTAGAATATTTTATTTAGTATTATTTTTAATTATTAAAGCGTTGTTATTATTATTGTTTTTAATCATTGTACTGTTTAAGAGAGTTAAAGGAGGTTATAGATATGTTATCTTAATAGTTGATTAATGTTAATTAGAGTATGATTATGTTATTGTTAACCCTGTGATTGGCACTGGGAAGTGAGGGGGGAGGGAGGGGGGGTGGAAGGGTGGGAAGGGGAAGGGGGGGATTTAGATTGTAAAATTTTATAAAATTTTCAATTTAAAAAAAAAAAAAAGAGATGTGGACCTCAACTCCCAGAAATTGAACTATCTCACTTAACAATAAAAACGTTGGGCTTAATTGTAGTCGTCAGTCAAGGACTACCTGTATTATGGTGGAGCCTGTGCCGATAGGCTCCAATTCTTCTAAATTTGGGGGTCTCCCCCCCTCTCTCTCTCCCTCTCCCCCCTCCCCACTGTGGCAGCTGCACTTCAGGAGGAGAAACCCCCTTTCATGGGGATGGGGACGGGCACAATAGGACCCTTTCATACAGGGAGGGTTTGGGAGCTGCATTGTTCCTCTCTTAAGAAGCCAGGATTTTGCAAACAGCTGACGGCCGGCCGCTGGCTGCCAGGCCCCTGCTCAGATGCCACCAAGGTGCTTTTCCACCAGGCAACTGGAGAAACAGAACAAGGAAGTCCTGTCGCCTTGTGAAAAAGCGTCTTTGGGGAGAAGGGTGACCTGGATGATGGAGAATCTCCCTAAAACCCTGTTCAGAGGCAACAAGTTGCATCGTCCAGAGGCAGCTTGAAATGCCAGCATCCTGCTGCTTTTGATAGACGGGGCGATCCAAATCTTTGTATATTCATAACAAAGGCAAGACACACGGGGGGAGGGGGGAGGGAAACTGTCAAAGGAGGATCTTTGTAGCTCAGGGTTGACATGAGGGGTCCTTAGTGTTTGGTGGTTTTCTTTGTAGACGTTTCATGACCCAGCTAGGTAACATCATCAGTGCTAGAAGGGAGGAGGAGGAGGAGGAGGAGAAGAAGAACTATTGGTGTTCTCTGAGCTTGGTGGTTTTCCTGCAGACATTTTATGACCCAACTAGGTATCATCGGCAGTGCTGGGAGTGGGGATGGAGGAGGAGGAGGAGGAGGAGGAGGAAGACTATTGATGTTCTCTGAGCTTGGTGGTTTTCCTGCAGACGTTTTATGACCCAACTAGGTATCATCGTCAGTGCTGGGAGTGGGGATGGAGGAGGAGGAGTAGATGGAGGAGGAGGAGGAGGAGGAGGAGGAAGACGACTATTGGTGTTCTCTGAGCTTGGTGGTTTTCCTGCAGACGTTTTATGACCCAACTAGGTATCATCGTCAGTGCTACGTTTATAGGGTTTACAGAGAGCAAAGCCACTACCTTCTAGCCATCACCAGGAGACAGTGAGTTCTAGTTCCGCCCTAGCCATGAAAAACTGAGTGACTTTTGGCCAATCCTTCTCTCTCAGCCCACCCCACAACACAAGGTTGTCGTTGTGGGGAAAGTAGGAGGAGGAGAGCTGATTAAGTAGGTCCGCCGGCTTGTTAGAAATCATAGCAAAGGGGAGATAAAAAAAAACCAAATCAATAAATTGTGAGGTTTTCCAATCCTGACCGCCTTTTGAACATTGTGTAAAATGTCGCCTCCTCCTATGTGCAGCTTGCACCCTCCGGTTCCTCCCCTAGTGAACATGTAGGACCTCCACCGCCTCCCTTGCAACCTCCGAGTACCTTGCTCGCTGCAGTTGTCTCCACTTTGGGAGGCAATCCCACCGCTGGAGGGTCCCGGCGTCCCTGAGGGGGTCGATCCCGTCTCATCGTGGTCTCGGATCCAGGAGTTGCTCTGCACACAAAGAGAAGGGTGCATCGTTCACGGAGACCAAACACCGGGGTGCGAGTCACCCCAATATAAAAAAGAGGTTGAGACTCTGGAAAGGGTGCAGAGAAGAGCCACGAAGATGATTAGCGGAACTGAAGGCTAAAACATATGAAGAACGGTTGCGGGAACTGGGTATGTCTACTCAGAGGTAGGCAATCTTGGCTCTTTTATGACTCGTGGACTTCAATTCCCAGAATTCCTGAGCCAGCCATGCTGGCTCAGGAATTCTGGGAGTTGAAGTCCACGAGTCATAAAAGAGCCAAGGTTGCCTACCCCTGGTCTAGTTTAATGCAAAGAAGGACTAGGGCAAACAAACCAGGATTCTCTGGCTGTGTTCACCCTTCCTTTGCCCCTTAAAAATCATCCAGGTTCCACATTTGCACACCCTGAGTTCCTAAGCTAATAAGGATGGAAGGGACCTCGGAGGTCATCTAGTCCAACCCCCTGCTCAGGCAGGAAACCCTGGCCTATACCATCTCAGACAAGTGGCTGTCCAGTTTTTTTCTTAAAACCCTCCAGTGTTGGAGCATTCACCGCTTCTGGAGGCAGGTGGTTCCACTGGTTAATTGTTCTCACTGTCAGGAAGTTTCTCCTTAGTTCCAGGTTGCTTCTCTCCTTGATCAGTTTCCATCCGTTGCTTCTTGTCCTGCCTTCAGGCGCTTTGGGGGAATAGCTTGACTCCCTCTTCTTTGGGGGCAGCCCCTCAACTACTGGCAGCCCCTTTAATACTTCATTAAACAGCCCTACCCAATTCCTGCAACCGGTCTTCCTAGGTGAGGCTACAGCTTCACCTGTTGGATCGCTGCCTACCGCCAAGCGGTGGAAGGCGCAGGAAACTGCCCTGATTTATTTTTATTTTTTTTTTAAAATGGCAACCCCTTCCTCCTTCTCCCCCCCCCCACTGCTGTAGCCCCCTGCAGCTTCGGTCTGTCATTATCCTGCCCCCCTCCTCCCTTCGACCCACTGAACCGAGTTCAAAGGGGTACAAGCGGGGCCTCTCCGGGCTCCTCTGGGGAGGAACCAGGCAGCTACCGAAGGGGCTCGGGTTGCAGCCCCCTCCCCACTGGCCAGGCGGGCGGGCGGGTGGGGGGATCGCGCCCCCAGCCCCGCTGCCCTGCCTGATTAACCCGCCGCCGCTGATCACAGGAGTCCTGCAAAGACGGGGCGGAGGGTTCAGGGGGTTAAGGAGCTGCGGCTTTAGAGGAGGGGGATTCGGCACTTGCAGCCCACAGTCAAGGGGAAGGGGGGCTACTCGGGGAGGGTCAGGGGGTCGCTGTTAGGAGCTCTGGGAAGCGAAGGGAGCAACACTCCCAGTTAATGAGGACCAGACCTGGCCACTTCGCCTGCAGGGCCTGGGCCTGGATCGCAGAGCCGTCCCCCCCCCCCAGACGAGGCTGGGCCCTGGGCAATCCGAGACCCCCGCCCCATCCAAACATCCCACGGCGGACCCACACCGCGAGAGGGGTTTTGAGGTGGGAAGGGGTTTTTTCCAAGGCAGGGGAGGGGGTTTCATTGCTGCACAGGCTTGGGATCTCAAGCAGCAACGTCTGGTGGGGAGGGGTCCTGGGGAGAGGAAAGGGGTCCCCTTCCCGGAATTGCTCTCCCTAGCAATGGAGCAGGGGGGAAATTCTTTGGATCTGGGATGGATGGATAACCGACAATGGACAGGGGTGGGTGGCGGTGTGTGTGGGGGGGTGGAAAGTGAACTGGGAGTGGAATTGCTGGTTTATTGGTATCCGGCCTTTATTATTTTTACAAATAATATTTTTTACAAATAATTTTTTTACAAATCCTATTTTCCACCCAACAAAAACCCTGTGAGGTGAATTGGGCTAGCCAGCCCCAAAGACACCCGTCTGGTTTCCGTGCCTCATGGGGGACTAGAACTCCCAGTCTCCTGGTCGTTGGCCCACATCTTCTGGCCAGATTTTACACCTAAGCTCGGACTAGAATTCACACCTCCTAGTGATTGGCACAGAGTCACCCAGCCGGCTTTCGTGCCTAAGGCAGGACTAGAACTCCCAGTCTCCTGGTGACTGGCCCAAAGTCACCCATCTGGTTTCCGTGCCTCAGGGGGAACTAGAACTCCCAGTCTCCTGGTCATTGGCCCAAAGTCTTCCGGCCAGATTTTACGCCTAAACTCGGACTAGAATTCATCACCTCCTAGTGATTGGCGCAGAGTCACCTAGCCGGCTTTCGTGCCTAAGGCGGAACTAGAACTCCAAGTCACCTGGTGAGGTCTATCTGCAATAGCAAGGCTGCCTAAAGAGGCTTTTAAGCAAGGCTTTATGCAGCCGGTTTGTTTCAGAGGCCGGCTGTTTGTTCCCATGTTCGGGTGCTCATCTTGGAGATCAGCTGTCCAACCTATTTAGGAAAGGCCTTTTCTTCTCCACCTTTCCCCTCCTCTCCTGTGTTTCTCCCCCCCCATAAAAAAAGCCCCTCTGCCCCTCAAATCTTCCGACAACAAGCCCCATAGCCTGCGGGGGCATTAAAAATTCAGGCAAGGCGCTTGCAGCGAAGAAAACGGTGCTGCATTAGCGTGCTTGGAGGAGAGAGAGAGAGAGAGAGAGAGAGAGAGAGAGAGAGAGAGAGAGAGAGAGAGAGAGAGAGAGAGAAGCCTGTGGTGGGGACGGGAGGATTGAGGGGTGGGAGATAACACGCTGGCCAACCCCGTCTCCTTCATCACCAGCTCACTGTCAGGGGTGATTAATTTCCAAGACCCTGACCCCTTTCTTTGCAACTTATGAATGTTGCAAGGATGGAGGTGGTGGAGAAGGAGAAGGAGAAAGAGAAAAAAGGAGACGGAAGGGAGGGAGGGAGGGAGGAAGGGAGGGAGGGAGGAAGGAAGGAAGGAAGGAAGGAAGGAAGGAAGGAAGGAAGGAAGGAAGGAAGGAAAGGAAAGGAAAAAGGAAAGAAGAGACCGAGAGAGGAGAGAGGAAGGAAATACAGAAAGAAAGAAAAAAAGAGAGAGAGAGAGAAAGAGAAAGGGAGGGAGAAAGGAAGGAAGGAAAGAAAGAAAGAAGAAAGAAAGAGAAAGAAAGAAAGAAAGAAAGAAAGAAAGAAAGAAAGAAAGAAAGGAGGAAGGGAGAAAGAGTGGGGAGAAAAGAAGGAAGGAATGAAGGAAAGAAAGAAAGGGAGGAAGGGAGAAAGTGGGGGAGAAAGAAGGAAGGAAGGAAAGAAGGAAGGAAAGAAAGAAAGAAAGAAAGAAAGGGAGGAAGGGAGGAAGGGAGGGAGGGAGGGAGAAAGAGTGGGGAGAAAGAGAAGAAGGAAGGAAGGAAAGAAAGAAAGAGAAAGAAAAAAAGAAAGAAAGAAGCAAGGAAGCAAAGAAAACATAAATTACCGAATAACAAATAAGAATAAAGGGAAGGAATAAAGTGGGGACCTTTATTCCTTTTTCCGCCCTTTTTCAGAGGACTCTGCAGCAACTGGTAGGCAGTGTGGAGAAAATGACCCCAACAGGCAACTCATCCAAGCCTGAGTTTCCACGGAGCAAAAAAAAAAAAAAAAAAAAAAAAAAAAAAAAAAAAAAGATAATGGCAAACGTGACATTGCAGAGAAGAGTCATTGTGCAATTGCTGCCACATCGCTTCCCTTTGAACGGCCCAACAATACGAGAACACACAAACTTCTTGCCCCCCCCCCCAAAAAAAAGCCTTTGTGAAAGAAATCCGATTCCTGCCAAAACCGGCACATCTGCACAGGCAGATAAAGGCTTCCACATGTGGCGTGGCTGTCAAAAGAAGAAAGAGGCGGGGAAGCCGGAGGTCTCCCACAGTCCCCCCCCTTCAAAGATGGGGGGGAAGCTGCCATCTGACCCAGCCATTCGCACTTGGGGGGGGATCACGGCCCCCAAAGCACCCCAGCCCAGGAGGGAGATGACTAGGGGTCTGCAATTTCTGCCTCTAAGGGGGCTATCAGTGCCCGCCCGCCGCTTCTGCCCCCAGCTCCGGCCAGTTTGCTGGCCAAGGGCAAATGGCGCCGTTGCCCACCTTGGCTGTCCGGGCCAAAAGGCTGCCCAACTTTGGACCCACCTGGTCAGAGAGACAAGCAGCCCCGAAGTCTTCCAGGTCGGACTTGGACCCTCCGTCTCGGTCATCGATCACCAAGTCGATGGGCATCTTGCCTTTGAGGCAGGTGATGTAGCGGTGGCAGAAGTTGTCGCAGAGGTCGTGAACCTGGAAGGGGAGGGAGAGGGAAAGAAAGAAAGAAAAAAGAGAAAAAGAGAAAAAAGAGGGAAGGAGAAGGAGAAGGGAAAGTAAAGGGGAAGGAGAAGAAGAAAGAAGGAGAAGGAGAAAGAGAAAGAAGGAGAAGGAGAAGGGAAAGGAAAGGAAAGGGGAAGGAGAAAGAGAAGGAAAAAGAAAGGAGAAGGGAAAGGAAAGGAAAGAAGGAAAGGAAAGGGGAAGGAGAAAAAGAAAGAAGGAGAAAGAGAAAGAGAAAAAAGGAGAAGAGAAAGGAAAAGGGAAGGAGAAGGAACAAGAGAAAGAAGGAGAAAGAGGAGAAGGAGAAGGGACAGGAGAAGGAGAAAGAAGGAGAAGGGAAGGGAAAGGGAAGGAAAGAAGGAAGGGAAGGAGAAGGAAAAAGAAAGAAGGAGAAGGGAAGGGAAAGAAAAGGGAAGGAAAGAAGGAAAGGAAAGGGGAAGGAGAAGAAGAAAGAAGGAGAAAGAGAAAGAGAAAAAAGGAGAAGGGGAAGGAGAAGGAAAAAGAGAAAGAAGGAGAAAGAGAAGGAGAAGGAGAAGGGACAGGAGAAGAAGAAAGAAGGAGAAGGGAAGGGAAAGGAAAGGAAGAAGGGGAAGGGAAGAAGATAACATCTTTTTCAGAACTGATTGGAATATAAATTGCAGAAAGAAGGAAATGCTATAACTTCTCCTTAAAGTCTTCTTAAAGCAGTGTTTTTCAACCATGGCAATTTCAAGAAGTGTGGATTTCAAATCCCAGAATTCCCCAGCTCTTAAAATTGCCAAGGTTGGGCTGCTTTAAAGCCTAAGTAGTATCAAGTCTAAGCCTGTGTCTTCAGCAAAGCACAGAAGCATTTGGGGGGGGCAGCCTTTCCACTGGGTACCCCCAGAGTCTAACGCCAGAACCCTCTGGATTCAAAATGTATTTTTAAACCTTCTCTCTGTGTCGCTTCCATAGGAGGAGAGCCTCCCAATTGGAGCCAGCTGCTATTGGGAGTGAGAAAAAGGGAACTATTTGCAAAAAATTTGGTTTGTTGCTGGAGCAGAATTTGGTTTTTGTTTTCTTTTAAATTCCATCATTGGAGATAACAAAGTTTCTCCATTCCTCGGTAAAATCGTTGTTCCAAGGGACATCCCCAAAACAATTTTTTTCCAGGACATAAGTGGTGGGGACTGTTTTATGGAAACATGGAAAAATGCGTGGAGATGAGGCGTTGATAGATACCGTTAGCACATCTGAGGTCTGCTTGCTTAGGTTTTGTGGAAAGGAAAAAGCAAAGGTCCCAGTCCTCTTGAGGGTCAAGGCAGACACATTTGAAGTTTTAAAGGAGAAGTATGGATGCTAAATAATCTTTGCAGAGGTTTGGCTGTTGCTTGGATAGAAAACTCTCTCCAGCTCTTAGGCAACAGAATCAGACCAACCCTGCCAATGCATGAAAACTTAAAAATGCAAATGTGTTTCAAAATGAGGCCGTTGGCAGAACACGAACACCTGTGTGGGCTGAAAAATCCAGTTTTTCATATATTTGTAGAAACGTAAATGCGTTTCCACAGAGATAATCGTATATACGCTTGCAAGCTCTGCTGCTTAATAGCAAACCTCATTTGGTACGTCTGCTTGCCTTGAGTTCCACGTCCAAATAATACGGGCCGGATATAAATAAAATAAGAACAAAAGAAAAGAACACAGACTGGGATGTTCTGCCTTGTACGCCCACCTTTAGGCACAAAGCCAGCTGGGTGACCTTGGGCCAGCCAGTCTCTCTCGGCCCTAGGAAACAAGCAATGGCAAAGCAGTCCTGAAATTTCCCCCCCCCCCCAAAAAAACTGCAGGGATTTGTTGAGGCAGTAGTCACCAGCCAAAAACCGACTCAAAAATTATTATTATTTTTTTAAAAAAAAGCCGCATAAAAAAGGATTTCCTGCTTTGTTTGGCAAAATTGCTAGTCTCGTGTTCATTTTATTTTTTTGGAGGTTAGTGGGGAGAACGCAAGGGGAGGAGAGGAGGGGGACTCGAGAACCAAACTTTGGAAATAACACCCCTTACCTTTTCTAACTCCAGGAGATGAAATCTCAGCACTTGGATAGCCTGGATCATCTATAATTAGAAAAGGGAGGGGAAAAAAATTGATTGGGGCTTACCGTGTAAAGGTATGTTTGTTTATTGCAATGCATTTTGCAGGACATAATGGTTTTTTTATTATTATTTTGAACATATAGGGCTAGGCCATACCATAGATTTTAAGGTTTTTAACCCGGATAAATTCACAACGGAAGTCGTCCCTCGAAGAGAAATCTTGGTCCAAATCATGGCTTGGACAGGGAAGCTTAAAATGTCTACAAAGGCAGAAATGATTCCTCTCTCTCGCCTAAATTCCCCCAACACTTGATATATTATTTTTTTGTCCCTTGTCAGAATAAAACTGGAAGGGACCTTGGAGGTCTTCTAGTCCAACCCCCTGCTCAATTAGGAGACCCTAGACCAGGGCTAGGCGATCTTGGCTCTTTTATGACTCGTGGATTTCAACTCCCAGAATTCCTGAGCCAGCATGGCTCAGCATGGAAACCTCTCCCTTTCCCCTCAGCACGGCTGGCTCAGGAATTCTGGGAGTTGAAGTCCACCAGTCATAAAAGAGCCAAGGTTGCCTAGACCATTTCAGACAAATGGTTGTCCAATCTTTTCTTGAAAACTTCTAGTGATGGAGCACCCACAACTTCTGGAGGCAGGTTGTTCCACTGATTAATTGTCCTCCCTGTTAGGAAATTTCTCCTTGGTTCCAGGTTGCTTCTCTTCTTGATTAGTTTCCATCCATTGCTTCCTGTCCTACCCTCAAATGCTTTGGGGAATAGATTGGCTCCCTCTTCTTTGTGGCAGCCCCTCAAATGCTGCTCTCATGTCCCCCCTAGTTCTTCTCTTGTCTAAATTGGCCATACCCAATTCCTGCAACTGTTCTTCATATATATATATTTCTCTCTCCAGATCTTTAATCATCTTAGATGTTCTTCTCTAAAGTCTTCAAAGTCTGACGTCTTCTCTAAACTGGAAAGCCTCAGAATAGTCAGCCAGCCAGCCTGAAAAGCACGAGGTTGGGTAGAGCAAAGGAACCCAGTTTCAAGGGGAACTATTCCAGAGCACAACAACCCAACGAGGTAGGCTGCAATCTTTCCCCCCACCCCAAAGGACAGACTTCTGTAGGACATGAAGGACTAAAAGACAGAATCTGACTTAAAAGTTTTTTGTTCAGATTTGATTCCCACTTGGCCGTTGCCAACTACTGGACCCAAAGTGATAAATCCTGTGCAGGGACCTATATATAAAGAGGAGTGACTGATTCAGTAGACAGAGAAATGAAAGAGGGGGGTCATTACAAGGGAAAGAGAAACGAAGCGAGAATGAAAACAAAGTTTGACACAGAACAATACTTTGGGGGTCCCCTCTTCGTTTTGTGTTTTTGTTTTTTGTTGTTTATTTTTTTAAAGGAAACAAGTAGCGTCCTTACCAAATTATCCAGCTCAGGATTGGAAGAAAATAAAGGTTTTTCTGTCCTAACCTAAAAAAAGAGACATTGGGAAGGCGGGGAGCAGGGACAGAGAAACGGGAAGAAAAGAGAAGGAGCGTTAGTAAGGGGAAAACACAACAGAGGGAAATCTAAGCCGTGCATTGATGGAAAGAAAAAACAAAAAAAAAACCTAAAGTAAAATCTGTTTTTTCTCACTCCCTAGAAGAAGAAAAAAAACCTGTGAAGCAACTGGCAAAACGAAGTGATCCCCCCCCCCCCGCATGGAGAATTCCAGCTGGCAAAGAATCTGTGCGTTTTACTTTTTCCAAAATTATCTCTTCCCCCTCTGCCTTTGCTAAAATTCCTACACACACACACACACACACACACACACACACACACCCTGTTCAGAAACACAAGACCAGTTCTCTCTCCTTCTGTCTCGAAATTTTTTCCAGAGGGCTCAATAGTTATGGCCACAATCGAGCCCAAATTTCTGTTGTTAAGTGAGACATTGGTTAAGGGAGTTTTGCCCCGTTTTACAGCCTTTTTTTGCCTCCGTCCTTAAGCAAATCGCTGCAGTTGATAAGTCAGTAACCCGGTTGTTAAGCGAATCCGGCTTGCCCCATTGACTTGGCTTGTCCAAAGGTCGCAGAAGGGGATCAGGTGACCCCCCCTGGGATGCTGCGACCGTCGTAAACATGAGTCAGTCGCTAAGCATCTGAATTTTGATCACCTGATTGTAGGGACGCTGCAAAGGTTGTGACTTTGAAACCCGGTCATAAATCACATTTTTCAACGCCGTTGTATCTTTGAACGGGCACTAAATGAAGTGGTGTAAGCTGAGGACTGCCTGCACTTTAAAGAGATCCCAGCAAGGACCCCGTTTGGCAGATCTGAGAATCAGGAACCCCAAAAGCATCTTTTCTTAAACCTGGACCACTTTAAGATGGGTGGACTTCAACTCCCAGAATTCTCCAGCCACCTTGTTGAGAAGCACTCATCAATAACAGAAGTCTGCAACCTTTCAACTTTTGTGGACCGGCGGGAAGAGGATAGTTCTGCACAAGTTGCAGGTGAGCATGCTCACACACGTGCAGCACCATTCGCATGAGTGCCGGGCACGTGCGCCCTCCGCTCGCGCAAACGGAGCCGTGCGCACAAGTGGAGCTGCGCTTGGGCTAACCTGCCGCTTCCACGGCCTGGTTCTGAACGGGCCACAGTCCGATAGTGTGCTGTGGCCCCCGGAGGTTGGGGACCCCTGGTTGATAAGGCTTATTTCTATATTTTCAAAAGCACTGCAGGAGGCCATGAGGCTAAATCTCCCTCTTTGACTTCGCTTCTTCAGTTGCAAAATAAACAAAACGAAACCCAAAGTCATGTTTTCCTTTTCCGGATAACAACAAAAGAAAAGTTTGTAAAGCAGGAGCTTAAGACCCTTTATTTTCCTTTTTTTTTAAGGATTTGGAGAGTTGAAAAGCAAGGAGCATTTAAAAAAAAAAAAATTGCCCCCAAGCCGGGATGCTGCGTGCTTCCATTCTTCACTTTTTGTGTAGGGCATTTTGAAGGCATCTTGCAACGCCACTTTTGAACTTAAGTTTAAAATCCTCGCCGGGTGGGGCGTGGAGTTTGAAGCCCAGGCAACACAGAGATGGATGGAAGGAAAGGATTGAGTTATTTCTTCCGCTCTTTA
>NW_015389459.1:65976-67866 GCF_001527695.2 Protobothrops mucrosquamatus | reverse complement strand
TATTCTATTCTATTCTATTCTATTCTATTCTTGAAAACCTCCAGCGATGGAGGCAAGCTGTTGCATAGCTTAATAATTCTCACTGTCAGGAAATTCCTCCTTATTTCCCAAAAAACTTATTTCAGCCTTTCTCAGCCTTAGTGACCTTAAAAAAAAAAAAATCACCATCCTTCCATTTTTCTCTACATCAGAAATGTAGCAATTTCGACCGGTGAAAAGAGGAAAGGATCTGTAACTTTGCAAAAAAAGAGTAAAGGCTGAAACGGTTTCAGGAAAAGATTAAAAGTCTGCATGCACCATTAGCAACTTTTGCATCTGTGGGTCTAGGGTTAAAGTTAGTTTAAAGATTGGGCTTGCTGGTGGGGTGCACTCCGGCTTTCTCCTCGCTCTGATTTATGTCGTGGTGGGTGTCCAACTTCCAACCCATAAAGCCCCCCCCTCCATTCCCTTCCTCCCCCCCCTTTTTTTTTTCCTCAGCTGAATTTGGATGGTCAGCTAAGGGAGAGACAACTATACATTATACAAGTTCATGCACCATATGTTGCACAAATATTTGCAACAGTGGCCCAGCACAGAATAACTGTTAAGTGTGTGGCTCTGTAGAACATTTTACTTTCCTAGGAAAAAATGAAACAAGGATGGATGTGTGTGTGTTTTAGTCCTGCAATGATCCGTTTTCCCTTCCCCTTTATGGAGAAGAAAAATGGCAAAATTAAAACCACTGCTTGCGTTTAGCTCTCTAAAATGCAAGTTAAAGACGGAGAGAAATCTATCCATCTGCTTTAAAGTCTTTCTGTTTGAGGAAATTGGTTTAAAGTTACAATGGCACCAAGAGAAGTGACTTAGGATAGTTTTTCCACACTTAGGACCGTTGCAGCATCCCCATAGTTGCGGGATCAAAATTCAGACGCTTGGCCACTGACTCATATTTACGACAGCTGTAAAGTCCCGGGGTCACGTGATCCTCTTTTGCCCCCTTCTGACAAGCAATGTCAATGTTACTCGCTTAACCATTGCAGTGCAAGTGGTCGTAAGTTGAGAACTACCTGTAGTAGGGAAAAGTTACCTACCCCCAGGTGCATCCTTTAATGATTGCACTGGAAGATTATATGTGGTGGTCTTGAATTTAAGTATTGCCAAAGGATCCACCCAAGGCTGGATTTGGCAAAGCCACAGAAGGAAGACAAGAGGGCAGTGATTAATACCAATGGAGAAGTGGAGCCTCCAGGTCCGGTAGCAGTATACCTGGGAAATTTTCAGGTTATTTTTGTGGGCTTGCAATATTGTCTGGCCAGGAAGGAGAACACCTGATTGGGTGGATTCAGGCCTCCCGTTTAGTGATTCCCCCCAAGCCTTTTGTGCTCAAAATGAAACTATTCAAGTTTCCTTATCGGACTTCATCTTTAAATAGTATTAGAGGATGATAAATGGAATTCTTTTACTCATATGTTCAGTACAAAGGAAGCTGCATCCAACTCCTTGAGAGTATGACCTTGGAGAAGCTAGATTCTAGACCTATTCTTTGGTCTTACAAAAGTCTGCAAACCTGCACGCACAAACACACACACGCACACACACACACACACACACACACATGCACACACACTTACTTCATTCCTGCCCTAGAAATTTAACATTTTCCAAATTCATTCCCCCATTGGAAGTTTCCACCTCAAACAGCAGCAGGAAGAATCAAAGAGTTGTTTGTGGAACCATCTAAATGCAAAACTCGGAAATGATAAATCACATTAATTAAACGAAGGAGGGAGGGGGGGAAAACCCCCCTCTGCTGAGCAGGGAGGGAGCAGTTTATCATTTCCCCCCCTCCCTTAACTCGGTTGAAGCTCACAGCTGCTTTCTTGCTTTCTTCTTAGAAATTCCTACCGATTG
>NW_015389459.1:23075-57421 GCF_001527695.2 Protobothrops mucrosquamatus | reverse complement strand
TCTTCTTCCTCCTCCTCCCCCCTTTCTCCTTCTCTTCCTCTTCCTCCTCCTCCTCCCCCTTCTCCTTCTCTTCTTCTCTTCCTCCTCCTCCTCACTTCTTCTCTTCCTTCTCTTCTTCTTTTTCTTCTTCTTCCTCCTCCTCCTCCTCCTCCTCCTCTCCCCTTTCTCCTTCTCTTCCTCCTCCTTTTTCTCCATTCCACAACCCACACCCCCTTCTAGTGCTGAGGATGTTCCCTAGCTGGGTCATGAAACGTCTACAAGAAAACAATCAAGCTCGGAGACCATCAAGGAGCCCACAGTCTTCCTCCTTCTTCTCCTCCTCTTCCTCCTCCTCCTCCTCTGCCTCCTGCCTCCTCTCCGCAAGCCCCTCCTCCCTTCTGGCACTGATGAGGTTCCCTAGTTGGGTCATGAAAGGTCTGCAAGAAAAGCACCAAGCTCAGTGGAGCAGCAAGGCTGAATGATCCATAGTACCATCTTGACTTTTTTTTCTTTTTTGACTGTACCTTGCAGGCATTCATGGACATCCTGTGAACCTGGCCAGGTATATCTCTAGGGACCCTCATTTCTTAGGAAAAACTAAAGGTCAAAGGGGCAAATTCTGAAAGAGGTTCATAATTTCTTTTAAAAAGATATTGCTTATAGGTTGGCTTTGCCAAGGAAAATTCAAGAGCCAGAATATATAATAATTATATTAAGAAATAGTAGTAGTAGTAGTAGTAGTAGTAGTAGTAATAATAATAATAATAATAATAATAATAATAATAATAATAATAATAATAATAATAATAATAATAATAATAATGGACAGCTTTCTGATTGGCTTAAGCCCCTGATTCCTTCTTTCTTTTCTTTCTTCATTTCTTTCCTTTTTTCCTTTCTTTCCTCCTTCCTTTCTTTCTTTCTTTCCTTTCTTTTTTCTTCCTTTCTTCCTTTCCTCCTTTGTTTCCTTTCTTCCTTCTTTTCCTCCTTTCTTTCCTTTTTTCCCTTTCTTTCTTTCCTTCCTTCTTTCTTTTTTCTTCCTTTCTTCCTTTCCTTCTTTCCTTTCTTTCTTCTTTTTTCCCTTTCCTTTCGCAAACTATTTTGGGTTATTTTAGCAAGAGGAAACCAGTACTTTTCTGTATCTGCTGAGCCAAATGAGGTTTTCCCCGTGATAAATTTGGATATTAAAATCGAGAGAATTTGGGGGCCTCTGAGCCCAAACGAAGCATTTGAACTGTCCTGGCTTCTCGGTCAAGGATGATGGGAATTTCAGCCAAACCATCACCTCCCACTTGCAAAGAGTTACCCCGTGTCGTAGGGAGACCCTTCCTATTCCCTAGTGGTTAGAGCTGCTAAGAAACCCCAGGAAACCTTGGCTGAGGCATAAAACAGTGGGGTGAGGATCTTCTCGGCTGCTTCCCCTCCCCTCGCTCTTCAGTTTTTAATTGGCACTTTATTACACAAGGCTTCATTAAGGCAAAAGAGCCACTAAAGGTAATCTGTTGCTAATTGCTCAATTATCTTCCCTCAGAGGAAGCTTAAGGGAAAAACACTGGGAGGAATTTTTGCAAACTTTATGGCCCAAATACCGTTACCGGCTGAAGCGGAAAGAAATCGGAGTTAAATGCCAACATCCAAAAAAGTCAACACGGTGGTCACAAAGAATGTGATCAAAGGCAGCTGCCATCTTGACACCTGCGGACACCCCTGGAGGTGGATGGAGAACAGAGGTGGGCACTGGAAAACCCCAAACTCTTTGCTGACATCTAGTGGCCATCTGGATTTGTGGGGCTTAACTGGCCTCACTTTTTAAAGGTTTTTTTTTTTTTCATTCCCCAACCTCTTTGGCCCAAGTAGGGACCCAGCGGGTTATACTGCACCGTTGCTAGGCTGGATCATCCAACAACTGTATAGTAAGAGGATCAGAAGGAAAAGTAGAAAAGAGATTGCTAAGACTGTAGGGAAGGAAGGAAGGAAGGAAGGAAGGAAGGAAGGAAGGAAGGAAGGAAGGAAGGAAGGAAGGAAGGAAGGAAGGAAGGAAGGAAGAGGGATGCAGTACAGAGAAGAAGGGAGGGAGGAAAGGAGAAGGAGAAGGGGAAGTGAAGGGGAAGGAAAGGAAAGGGAAGAGAAAGGAAGAGAAAGGAAAGGAGAAGGGGAAGGAAAGGAAAGGAAAAAAGAAAAGAGGAAAGGGAAAGGAAAAAGGAAAGAAGGAAAGAAAAAAAGGAAAGATGGGGAAAAGAGAAGAAAGGAAAGGAGAAGGGGAAGGAAAGGAAAGGAAAGGAAAAAAGAAAAGAGGAAAGGGAAAGGGAAAAGGAAAGAAGGAAAGAAAAAAAGGAAAGATGGGGAAAAGAGAAGAAAGGAAAGGAGAAGGGGAAGGAAAAGAAAGGAAAGGAAAAAAGAAAAGAGGAAAGGGAAAGGGGAAGGGGAAGGAAAGGAAAAAAGAAAGGAAAGGAAAAAAGAAAAGAGGAAAGGGAAAGGGAAAGGAAAGAAAAAAAGGAAAGATGGGGAAAAGAGAAGAAAGGAAAGGTGAAGGGAAGGAAAGGAAAGGAAAAAAGAAAAGAGGAAAGGGAAAGGGAAAGAAAAAGGGAAAAGGAAAGAAGGAAAAAAGAAAAAAGGAAAGGTGGGGAAAAGAGAAGAAAGAAAAGGAAAGGGGAAGGAAAGGGAAGGAAATAGAGAAAAGGGAAAGGAAAGGAAATTATGAGACCCCGGAGCTAATGTTTTCCCTCTCTTCTTCTAAAGAAGAGACCTTCTGCAGCCGAAGTTGCAATGGACCAGGGGAGGAACATCTGGAATTCATGCTGGGGCTGAGCCATGAAAGGATCAGAACCGGACCTTGTCTGGTCCACAGATCCCACGAACCGACTCCGAGAAGGAATGAAAGCAGAGTGTCCAACAGTGGCCCAGTTTATATATTTGGAGATTTGATGGGCCAAGGTACTTTGTTTCGAACCTACCAATGACCCCCCCACCCCACCCCACCCTGTCAAGGTCCAGCTGGTCGAGTTTGGGGGGTGAGCAGTAATGTTCTCCCCCAAGTTTTTCTGGAACCGGGACCCCAAAATAAACCGTTGTGCGGGGGGGACAGATTCGGACGAGGTTAGAATTCAACTCTCCCTTTGCACATCGACCCTCTTTCCCCCCCCCTCTCTCCCCATCTCAGGTCACGTGACCCAAACCCATCTGTCCTGCTTCCCTTCCCGTGCCAGGCAGCGGCTTCTCCAGCAAAAATGATGGATGGTCTCTCCTTTGCCCCCTCACCCCTGTTGCTACGTAAGAGCAGCTGAATTACCATCGTCCCCAGCTGCAAGCAAGCCTGCGCTCTCGGAAAGCTCTCTGGAAGGAAAATGTGGGATTGGGCTGGGGGACAGGGGAATGAAAACAGGAAAGGAGGCCACGGGAAAGGAGAAATCCGACATCCGACATGCTATTTCTCCCCCCCCCCTTCCGTTCAATCATGAAGGATGAAGCCCTGCGGTTGTCTTGGCAAGGTTTTTCCAAAGTGGTTTTTGGCCATTGCTGCCTTCCTAGGGCTGAGGGTGAGTGACTGGCTAGAGGTCCCCCAGCTGGCTTTGAGCCTAAGGCAGGACTAGAACTCACCGTCTCCCGCTTGGTAGCCCGAGGCCTTCGCCACAGGTTCCCCCGAGCAATCGTGGAAGACCGATGCTTTAAAGAAATGGCTTTCTTTCTTTCTTTTTTCTTTTAATTTTTATTAATAATACAAAATTAGAAACACATTGGACATAGATATGACGTCACTGGTTCCATACATCTTCTGTCATTTTACAGTAGTATTAGTACTCATATAGACATATAGTTCTTGAGCTTTGCTCACTATTTATAATATAATATTAACACTTTCCCCCTTATTTCTGTGTATCTATTTATCTTTTAAATATACATTTGTCTATAATCTATATTTCTTAACATCCCACTTTTTGGATTTTTTTTAAAAATTGTTTTTATAAAGGAAGGACACAAACATACCTAATGTTCCTTCCTCTTCCTCTTTTCCCCACCGCAACAACCTTGCGAGGTGGGCTGGGCTGAGAGAGAGAGAGGGACTGGCCAAAGTCACCCGGTTGATTTTTCTGCCAAAGGCAGGACTGGAACTCACCACCTCCTTGTAATTTCCCAAAGTCACCCAGCTGGCTTTCGTGCCTAAGGCAGGACTAGAATTCCCAGTCTCCGGAAGTTTGGCCTGAAGACACCCAGCTGCCTTTTTTTTTTTTGCCTAAGGCAGGACTAGAACTCCCAGCCTCCCAGTTCCTAGCTTGGTATGTTCACCACTAAACCGTCTGCGTCTATTATGGGATGGCTGACAAAGTCAGAACCTTACAGAGCGCCTTAAATTCCTCAGAAGAAGACCAGGGAACTCTTTTTAAACCCGGTGCCGAATTTCCCACGCTGTTCTAACTTACCCTTTTGACATCTGCACCCAAATAAGATCCTAACTCAATCTTATCCACATCCTCCTCCCTTTTTTCCCCAGAAATAAAGCTTTTTGCCTTTCAAGCGCTGAGCCCACGTAGGTCTGCCCCCTTTTATCTCCTTTTCCTCTCTCCAACCCACCCGCCCACCCCCAAGTTGCTTGGTGTTTGGATGCCGTTGTCATAAATCACAGCCTTTCCAGTCCATAAAATCAACAGGACCGGAGTGTTTAAGTTGCTGCATTAAACCAGCCCCTCCATTATAGGCAAGAAAAACACGCCAAGGAAGCCACTTTTTTTTCTTTTTCTTTTTTGCAATGCCCCACACGTAAAATATATTTACGGCCTGGCAGCTGTGAATTTAAAGGCGCAGCGCTTACATTTATGACCTCTCGTTACCCACAATTTTCCCTTAAAAGAAATCTTTGCTCTGCTCTCCCCCCTCCAGCCTCCCTCCCTTCCCTCTCTTGTGGGGCCATCCAATCATTCTTTCTCAGGCCCAAAGCTGGGGGGGGGCACACATTCCCCCCCCTCCAAGCTTCTTCCCCCTTCCTCCTTTTGCCTTATGAAACACTTTTCTATCCAGATAAAGTAACTTAACTAAAAGGAGAACACGTGGGGGTGAGGCCCGTTGTTTGGAAATAAAAAAAAAATCACCCTGATAGGAAAACAAACAAACAAACAAACAAACAAACAAATAAATAAATAAGGAGAATGAAATATTGTAGGCATTTATTGACGGTCCAACTAGGGTTAGGGATGGAAAAGTCCTAAAAAGACTTTTTTTTTAAAAAAAGTTCTAAATTGGGTAATCCACAAAGGAAGGGAAAGTTCTTTTTTTGTGAGGATCGTAGCCACAGGATAACAGAATAACGGAATAACACGGAAAAACAGAATAACACGGAACAATAACAATATAACATGGAATACAGTAGCAGAATAGCAGAATAACATGGAATGACAGAATAACAATAGAATAACACAGAATAACAGAATAATGGAATAGCAGAATAACAACAGAATAACACAGAATAACAGAATAGCAGAATAACGGAATAGCAGAATAGCAGAATAACATGGAATAAAAGAATAACAACAGAATAACAGAATAGCAGAATAACAGGGAATAGCAGAATAACATGGAATAACAGAATAACAACAGAATAACAGAATAGCAGAATAACGGAATAGCAGAATAACAACAGAATAACACAGAATAGCAGAATAACAGGGAATAGCAGAATAACACAGAATAACAGAATAACACAGAATAATACACAATAATAGAATAACACAGAATAACAGAAGAGATTTCGAAGGGACCTTGGAGGTCTTCTAGTCCAACCCCCTGCTCAAGCAGGAGACCCTACATCATTTCAGACAAATGCTTGTCCCGTCTATTTTGAAAGCCCCCAGTGTTGGAGCACCCACAACTTCTGGTGGCAAGCTGTTCCACTGGTTGATTGTCCTCACTGTCAGGATGTTTCTCCTTAATTCCAGGTTGCTTCTCTCTTTGGTCAACTTCCAACTTACAGCCACATCTGGGGCCAGAATTTCTCTTGCTCAGCGGGGAACCTCACTGAATTCTTCGCCAGGATGACCCCCTATGGCACAGCAGCCAGCCAAGGGGATCTTCCTGTGTTTTTGGGCCCAGGCTGGGTCTCCAGGCACGTGCCCCAAAGTTGGCCCTACGCTGCCAATGTTTAAACCACGGAAGGAGAAATGATTAAATACACGGTGAGTAATCAGATTAAGTGCGTCTAATTCATTTACACTTAGATTCAAGTGAAATCAAATCTAGGTTTTCGTCTTGACCCCAGCATGCTGCTGGGTGGCTTAAGGGCAGCATTGCTCAAGCTTGGCCACTTTAAGATGCGGCGTGGACTTCAACTCCCAGAATTCCCCACCAGCCAACCAAAGTTGCCCAGATTGAGATTGGTTGAGGACAGGGCAGGGGAAGGGGAAGGAAAAAAGGAAAGAAGGAAAGGGAAGGAAAGGGAAAAGAGGAAAGGGAAGGAAAGGAAGGGAAAGGGAAGGAAGGGAAGGAAAGAAGGAAAGAAGGAAAGAAGGAAAGGAAAGGAAAGGGAAAGGAGGAAAGGGAAGGAAAGGAAGGAAAGGAAGGGAAAGGGAAGGGAAGGAAAGGAAAGGAAAGGGAAGGAAGGGAAGGAAAGAAGGAAAGAAGGAAAGAAGGAAAGGAAAGGAAAGGAAAGGAAAGGAAAGGGAAAGGAGGAAAGGGAAGGAAAGGAAGGGAAAGGGAAGGAAAAGAAAGGGAAGGAAGGGAAAGAAAGAAGGAAAGGAAAGGAAAGGGAACGGGAAGGAAAGGAAGAAAGAAGGAAAGGAAAGGAAGGAAAGGGAAAGGAAAGGAACAGACTGCCTCGCTTAGCAAGGGAAATTTGGGTCCCAATTGTGACGTAAGTCGAGGACCACCCATACATCCCCAAAAAAACACAAGATGCCAGCCATGGCGTGCCAAAAGAGCGGAACTTCAATCCCACCATCTTGACTTTTTTGACCTCGTCTTGGCAGACCCCCTCCCTCTTCCTTGTGGCAGCCCCTCAAATATTGGACCGCAGCAAATATGGGAACAAAGGAAAGCCATCGCGCCAGCAATTAACACAAAAGAAAGGAGATAAAATAATTTCTCCGCCCGTTTCATCCTTTCGTTCCTTCCTTCCCTTCCTTTCCTCCTTTCTTTTCCGCACGGATCCCTCTGAAGCTGGAAGGAAAGGGAATCGGAAGGCATCCCAGCTGTTGGGGGGGGAACAGACGGCTTAAATTAGGCTCCTTTGCCAAACGGCTCCCAAACAGCTTTGTTCACACTTCCAAAACTCTTTGTTCACACCAGTCGCTCTTTCACACCCCTGAAGCGAAGAGATTCCCTGCCACACGGAGCAGAAGATCCAGCTGCTTCTGTTTTGCAGAAGGACTCGGTCGTCCCCTCCACCCCCCACCAGGAATCTAGCTTCCTCCATTTGCATCTTAACCCCCACCCCACAAAAATCAGAAATCCAAATTTCAAATCCAAAGGTATGAGCCGTTTTTCTCACTCCGGACCCCATTTTTGGTTTTTACTTTATTGTATGCCACCAAACTAATTTTTTGTTTAGGTTTTTTTTTAAAATTCTGCCTTTATTTCTTTTATTAATAGTTCAAGGGGGTGAGCATGCATCATGGTCCTTCGTCCTCTCCTTTTCCCCACAACCACAATCCTGTGAGGTGGGTTGGGTTGAGAGAGACAGTGATAGGCCCAAAACCACCCAGTCGGCTTTCATATCTAAGGCAGGACTAGAACTCACCGTCTCCTGGTGATTGGCCCAAAATCTCCCAGCCAGCTTTCATATCTAAAGCAGGACTAGAACTCACCATATCCTGGTGATTGGCCCAAAATCTCCCAGCCAGCTTTCATGCCTAAGGTGGGACTAGAACTCACTAGACTCCTAGTAATTGGCCCAAAGTCACCCAGTTGGCTCTTATGGCTAAGGCAGGACTAGAACTCTCAATCTCCTGGTAATTGGCCCAAAGTCACCAGCCAGTTTTTGTGGGACTAGAACTCACCATTTCCTGGTGCTTGGCCCTAAGTCACCCAGCTGGCTTTCTAGCTTAAGGTAAGACTGGAACTCACCGTCTCCTGGTGATTGGCCCCAAGTCCTCGGCTGTCTTTCATTCCTAAGGCGACACTAGAATTCACCAAAGTCCTGGTGATTGGCCCAAAGTCACCCATCCAGCTTTCCTGTCTAAGGCAGGACTAGAACTCACCGTCTCCTGGTGATTGGCCTAAATTCATCCACCTGGCTTTCATACCTAAAGTGGAACTAGAACTCACCGTCTCCTGGTTTGTAACCCAATACTTCAACCATTGGACCAAACTTGATTGTGAGATGGCTGGCTATAGAAACACAATCCGTGAGTGAATAAATAAATATGTTGACTTTCTATGTTAAACATTTTCAAGCAGAAAAGACGGAAGCAGGCATCTCCCCTCTTTGGAGATGTTAATTTGCAGAATTTACATCTTCTTGATTTATTTTAGTGTACCACCTTCTCTATTATAGGCATCACGGATGATGTACACTGAAAAGGATGGATGGACAACCTCAGCAAACGGACCACCCATTTTTTTTGAGTAAGTGTGTAACTTTTGTCCGTGGACCCATGTACTAAAAAAAAATAAATCATTTTCTGCGAAAGGATATTTAATGCTCTTTTCTTCTGCTGTGGCTTTGCCCTCTTCAAAGGACGGGAAGTTTTCACTCAAGCCCAGAAAGCAATTCCTTGCTGATAAATCTGGAATTCCCATTCGGATGGATTCCTGCCGGAGCCCCAGAGTGGGAAGGCCAAACACGCCAACAAACGAACTGGTTATTTTGCAGAAAGCCTTTTAAAACTTCTTAATGTTCTTCTTTTAAAGTGCTGCCAGCGTGTTACTTTTCAGAAAGTCCCCCCCCCCAGATTTATCGCATCGGTTGCTTTTAACACAGCCCAGACCGAAAACTTGGGTTGTTTCGTGCTTTAAGGTTTATCTTTGTAGCCATGAAAGATGGTTAGGTTTTTTTTTTTTGTGGATCCGTCAAATGAATCAGACAGCAATGTAGGAAGAGTAGAACTCTTTAGGGCAGGGACTAAACACAGACGGTCCTCGGCTTACGACGGCAGCTGAGCGCAGAATTTCTGTTCTCAAGCAAGGCAGTTGTGACATGAGTCGCGGCCCATTTTGTGACTTTTTTGCCACGGTTGTTAAGAGAACCCCGGCAATAAGTAAGCAAAGCCTGTTCCCACGCATTAGCTTTGCTCGCCGGAAGACCGCAGGGAAGATCGCGAAAGACAATTCGCTTATTTTATTTATTTATTAAATTTATTACATTTATCTGACTCCCATCTCACCACCAGGAGACTTTAGAACTTTGGCCAAGTGGACAAATTTTAAATCGGGGGACCCTGGAGATGCTGCAACAGTCGTAAGTGCGAGGAACGGATGTCAGCTGGTTGTAAGTGCGAGGACTGGATGTCAGTCACTTTTTTTCCAGTGCCGTCGCAACTTTGAAAGGTCAGTACAACACGAATCGTTTTGAGTTGAGGACCAGCTGTAATAAAAGATTAGGGGGGGGAGTGAGCTTGTTGATGAAATGACAGGGGGGACATGATAGCAGTGTTCCAGTATCTGAGGGGCTGCCACAAAGAGGAGGGTGTCAAGCTATTCTCCAAAGCCCCTGAAGGCAGGACAAGAAGCCACGGATGGAAACTCATCAAGGAGTGAAGCAACCTGGAATTAAGGAGGAATTTCCTAACGGTGAGGACAATTAACCAGTGGAACAGCTTGCCACCAGAAGTTCTAGCTGCTCCAACACTGGAGGTTTTTAAGAAGAGACTGGACAGCCATTTGTCTGAAATGGTATACGGTCTCCTGTTTGAGTGAGAGCTTGGACTAGACCAGAGGTCCCCAACCTTTTGGGCATCAGGGACCGGTTCCGTAGAGAGAGGTTTTTCCGCGGACCGGAGGGTGCGTGGTTTTGTGTGCTGCCTACATCCCGTGGATGGGGTTTTGCTCGTTTGTGCGGCCCAGTTGCTGGCATGCCGTGGCCCGGTACTGGTCCACGGACCAGGGGTTGGGTACCCCTGGACTAGAAGACCTCCAAGGTCCCTCCCAGCTCTGTTCTGACACAAGTGTGGTTGACTAAAAGATGCTCAGGGTTGCATTCAACCAACGTGGTTACAGAAGAAGGCAGGCTGAGGATCTGCAATTCTGTTTTCAGATGTGGATTTAGATTTCCTTACCTTGTGCTCTCTCTCTCTCTCTCTCTCTCTCTCTCCCTCCCTCTCTCTCTCTCTCTCTCTCTCTCTCTCTCTCTCTCTCTCTCTCTCTCTCTCTCTCTCTCTCTCTCTCTCTCTCTCTCTCTCTCTCTCTCTCTTTCCCCTGCTGCTGCCACCACCCCTCCTTGCTCTTCTCCAAGTCAGGGGAGAAATTTCCAGCTAATGTAGAGATAATTACCGCCTCTCAGCCAGGCCAAGGCAATTAAGTGGAGAGATTTGGGGGGCTCGGTTTGTTCAAAGATAAAATGCGTTAACACTCAATTAATTCCTTCAGATCCGGGGCTGATAAGTTACAGGGTGGCAATTAAACAAACAAGTCCATGGACTTTGATTTGGGGGTGGGAGCTGGAATCTGGAAGTATATGGGGAGGGGAGGGGAGGGGAGGGGGGGAGAATATGGTGGAGAATATATATATACGGATATGCATATGTATATTCTTTCTCTTCCTCCACTCCCGTCCCAGATACTTCCAGATTCCAGCGTGTGTGTGTGTGTGTGAAGGAAAGAAAGAGAAGAAAGGGAAAAGGGAAAAAGGAAAGGAAAGAAAGAGGGAAAGGAAAGAAAGAGGAAAGGGAAGGAAAGATGGGAAAGAGAGAGAGGAAGGTAGAAAGGGAAGGGAAAGAAGAAAGAGAGGAAAAAGGAAAGGATGGATGGAAGGAGAAAGTGGGAAAGAGAAGGGAAGGCGGAAAAGGAAGAGGAAAGGAGAAAGTGGGGGAAAGGGGAGGAAAGAAAGGAAAAGAGAATCAAATTATTCTCTTATTCTTAAACAGGCCAGCCATTTACTTCAGAAAAACTGACAAGGAGAGCTTGAGATGGATTGCCCTGCCCTTGGCTGGGAACCATGGGTCATTCTGCTCTTCACCTCCTCTGGAGAAGCTCCTCTCCAAGCAAGCTGGGGTTCTTAACCTGCCTCCAGGTTTAGGAAGATTGCGGGACGCCCTCGGTTTAGGACAGGGGTAGGCAACCTCGGCTCTTTTATGACTCGTGGACTTCAACTCCCAGAATTCCTGAGCCAGCATGAGGGAAACTTTGGCCCCTTCATGACTGGTGGACTTCAACTCCCAGAATTCCTGAGCCAGCATGAGGGAAACTTTGGCCCCTTCATGACTCGTGGACTTCAACTCCCAGAATTCCTGAGCCAGCATGAGGGAAACTTTGGCCCCTTCATGACTGGTGGACTTCAACTCCCAGAATTCCTGAGCCAGCATGGGAGAATTATGGCTCCCTCATGACTTGTGGACTTCAACTCCCAGAATTCCTGAGCCACCATGGCTCAGCATGGAAACCTCTCCCTTTCCCCTCAGCATGGCTGGCTCAGGAATTCTGGGAATTGAAGTCCTCCCATCGTGGCCAAGGATGAGAAACACTAAGTCTAGACCAGGGGTAGGCAACCTTGGCTCTTTTATGACTGGTGGACTTCAACTCCCAGAATTCCTGAGCCAGCCTGGCTCAGCATGGAAACCTCTCCCTTTCCCTCAGCATAGCTGCCTCAGGAATTCTGGGAGTTGAAGTCCACCAGTCATAAAAGAGCCAAGGTTGCCTACCCCTGGTTTAGGAGAAGGGGAGAGAGCAGGGTATCCTTGTCCTCTATTTGCAATCTTCTCCCTCTTCTTCAGCAATTTCCCTTTCGACCTCCCCAGAACCAGAAATAAAGGCAGTTTCTTTGGTTAAAAAAATAATAATAATTTTTTTCTTTTTGACCCTGCTTGTCCTAACCGAATTTTGACTCCGAGTAAACATTTAGGCTGGCTGCGAGAATCAGGCTGGGGCATGTGGTTTAAGGCAGGATTTTCCCGCAGAAATATATTACAGGGGGCGAAAAAGCCTCTGCATATTAAAAAAAGAACAGTCAAATTGAAGCAGGGAAGAAGGGAGACGGTGGAAAATAAATCACCTTAGAAATGTCGACACAGCACAGGTGTCGTAGCAAAGGTGGACTGTCCGTCCAGAGAGGCAGCTGGGCAGGAGTGGAATCAAAGGCCACAACTTGACTTCTGTTGTGTATCACAAATGCAAAAAAAAATAAAATAAAAATTCAGATGGGTGGACTGCATCAGTTTTTCCTTCTTTGAAGGCAGCTGAAGCATAGCCAAACTTTTCTGAACAGCAGAAATAATATGATCAGCTATCCAGTCACCCCTTTGGTTAGAAATTTGGGATCTTCCAAAGGAAAATCTTTGGGAAGCTCGTTCAGGATACCTTCCCTTGAAGAGGATGATAAACCGAGGAAATTTTTTAAAAAAAAAGGTGAAAAGAGCAAAATTACGCTGCTCTTTTCAAGAGCGGTGGCTCTGATCTTCCTCTCCCGCCCATCATTTTTTTTAAAAAGAATTTCTATTAATTTTGTCTCCGGGGAGCGAGGTCAAATGAACCGGCAGTAGTGTCTTATTCCTGGCAATTACTTGGAACGTGCCCACTGCTAAATAAAGAAGGAAGATTTTTCTGTGTTTTAAAACTTAAAAAAACGGCACCCGGATCAAACGGAAAAACACAATCCTCGGGCAAATGGATAGGAGTCCATTTATTCCAGCAAAGCTTTTGCGAGAATTTTGCTGCGGTGGCAAGCTTCTTTATTTGAACGAGGCTTATATTGCAAATTTTCTGGCAGATAACCGAAGGAGCTGACAAATGATGCTGGAATGTCTTTCCACCAACCTGGGGAAGAGAATTTAGCAAACTGATTATGGCAAAGCACCCGATGTAATATTTGGGTTTTTTTTATTATTATTTTTAAAAAGAAACAAACAAAATAACAAACCAGTGTTGATCCAGGCCAAAGGATCATCAAAAGTATATATATATATATATATTAAACTTGCTATCAGCAAAACCCTCCTCGTTTATTTCGCCTGGCTGTCAAAACTGGCATACATGCATTAGTGTTTTCTCTGTTCCTTTGTTGCAGTGTTAAATATTTATCAGACCCGTTTATTTAGGAAGACAATCAGTGTCAGGCTTCCTTTAGGAAAATAAACTCCTACAAAGATGAATAGAACTGCAGAGAGAGAGAGAGAGAGAGAGAGAGAGAGAGAGAGAGAGAGAGAGAGAGAGCAAAAGAGAGAGAAAGAGAAAGAGAGAGAGAAAGCAAAAGAGAGAGAGAGAGAAAGAGAAAGAGAGCAAGAAAGTAAAAGAGAGAGAGAGGAGAAAGAGTATGAGAGAGAAAGCAAAAGAGAGAGAAAGAGAAAGAGAGAGAAAGCAAAAGAGAGAGAAAGAGAGAGAGGAGAGTGAGAGAGAAAGCAAAAGCAAAAGAGAGAGAAAGAGAAAGAGAGGGAGAGAAAGCAAAAGAGAGAGAAAGAGAGAGAAAGCAAAAGAGAGAGAGAAAGAGAGAGAGGAGAAAGAGTGAGAGAGAAAGCAAAAGCAAAAGAGAGAGAGAGAGAGAGAGAGAGAGAGAGAGAGAGAGAGAGAGAGAGAGAGAGAGAGAGAGAGAGAGAGAGAGAGAGAGAGAGAGAGAGAAAGGGAGAGAGAGAGAGAGAGAGATTCCACCGAGTGGCTTTCTTACAATAAGATCTTTATTAATGTCGCAGTGGGAGATTTATAGGGATTTTTCTCTTTATTTGCAGCATATTCCCTCTTGCAGGAAAATAAATAAATAAAAGAGATTGTCAGCTCATTTGGGAAAAGAAAGGGATGGAGAAATAGGAGGTGAACCCCAAAGATACGCCAGTGAATGAAAACCCATCAGTTCTTGGTGTGCGTTGTGGGTTGTGCACACTGCCACCCTCCCCTCTTCTCCGGGTCAGATTGGGGGTGATTTTTCTCGGCAAGTTGGAGGAGGAAAGTGACCCCATTCCTTCTCCCTCTGCACCCCAAACACCCAGATATTATTAATTACAGCTGCTTAAAGCCCCGGGTGCCCTCCAGAGGTGAGAATCCCAGCTATTATTGTGAGCTAGACTGCTCACATCTGGGTGTGTGTGTGTGTGGGGGGGAACATTTATTTATTTATATTTTTAAAAAAAATTAAAGCAATGATGGGAGCCAGTCATATTCATCGGTCGTTTCCCTTAATGACCGCAGCAGCCCTTAGGGATGAAAGTTCCCGTCCCAATCGTGGTTTTAGATAGAGGACTTATCCATAGAGGGATTTGGGGGGGGCAGATTTGGTAAGCGACTGGTCGTAAGTGGAGGACCACATTTTATTCAACTCCCTGCCCCTTGCTTTCTTCCAGAACGGTGTGTAGGCTTTCAGGATCTCCCCTCCCCACACGGCCATCGGCATCAGATCAGAAAAGGCCGGGAGAATCGATAGACAAAACTGAGCAAACTGGATCAATTAACTTTTTTTTTTAATTGACTGACAGCTCCAGAAAGCGGTGAGGCTGATTTACAGGTGGGGATGGAAACCAATTCATCACAATCGCTCTTTCGCAGTGGGGCGATATTATGATTTCGTAATAAAGCCGGCAATAAAATACCGCACGGAGACAGCGCAATCATCTTAGGCCTCCCCCAGATGTCAGAATCGATAAAAAAGTTTCGCAAAGGTAAATGCTGGCTTGGGCATAAACTGCCATCAGCCCAAAGCAGCTATCAGACTCCTGGTTTTTTAGAAGCAAAAAATCGAAACCGCCACTAGTGGGCAGCAAAGGTAACCCCAGAGAAATGCATCCTGCCCTCTAGTGGTTGGCCACGGTGTTGCAGTACGGGTGATTCTCGACGTACGACCTCAATGGAGCTCAAAACTTGTGACACATTTGTGAGGGCGACTTTTGCCCCGTTTTAGGACATGTCTTGCCACGTGGCTACGGGAATTACGGCAGCCGTTAGCTGGGTTCCCCTGTTGACATTACTTGTCAGAAGGTTGCAACAGGGGATCACGTGACCCCCGGGAGATTGCGACCGTCATAAAGATGAGTCAGTTGCCAAGCACCTGAATTTGATCACGTGACCCTGGAAGAGGCTGTGACGGTCGTAAGTGTGAAAAACGGCCATCGGCCATTTTTTTCAGGTGGAAGAAGAAGGCATGAAGTTGAACTCAAGTTCACCGTCTTGAGTTGTTTATAAAAATAATAAAGGGGGGGGCTTCAAATAAAATGAATAAATAATAAATTACGCATGTCCGCCGCCTGTGTTACCATAGTTATAAAGTAATACGGGAGGGATGAAAAATTAAATAAATATATGTCATTAGAAGAAAAACACCTGTCCCTGCGGGAGCTTTCTTTAAAAAAAAAATATCAAGAAGAATATTATTTTACAAGCCCCCAAAATACACCTTTACTTTTTTTTTTCGTTCCGGGGGAGAAAAACTTTCCATCCGAATAAAACTCTCCTTCCTTCCAAACATCCAAGACTCTTCATTTGCAGCTTGTTTATTTTATCCTTGGCCACCGCAGCAAAAGTGTCCGGCTCAGAATGATTCATACGGAAAAAGTCAAGTCACCTGATCGGGCTGGAATGCAAAAGTCAAAACAGATCAAATCAGTTTTCGGTTTTAAAGAAAGCAAGAGGATTATTAAGCAGAATTCAAAGCTGGCCGCGCCTCATTTTGCCAGCTCCATGGCTTTCCACAGCTCCGTTCTAACAAAATAAGAGAAAAACAGAGGTAGGAGGGACCTTGGAGGTCTTCTAGTCCAGCCCCCTGCTCAAGAAGGAGACCCATAGCATTCCAGATAAATGGCTGTCCAGTCTCCAGTGATGGAGTGCCCACAACTTCTTGTGGGAAGCTGTTCTACTGGTTAATTGTTAATTCACTGTCAGGAAATTCCTCCTTAGTTCCAGGTTGGTTCTTTCCTTGATCAGTTTCCATCCGTTGCTTCTTGTCCTGCCTTCAGGTGCTTTGGAGAATAGCTTGACTCCCTCTTCTTTGGGGCAGCCCCTGAGATATTGGAAGACTGAAATATCATGTCACTCTTATGTAATAATAATGATAAAGTTGGAAGGGACCTTGGAGGTCATCTAGTCCAACCCCCTGCTCAGGCAGGAAACCCTACACCATTTCAGACAAAGGCTGTCCAGTTTCTTCTTAAAAACTTCCAGTGTTGGCGCGTTCACCACTTCTGGAGGCAGGTTGTTCCACTGGTTAATTGTTCTAACTATCAGGAAGTTTCTCCTTAGTTCTAGGTTGCTTCTCTCCTTGATGAGTTTCCATCCGTTGCTTCTTGTCCTGCCTTCAGGCACTTTGGAGAATAGCTTGACTCCCTCTTCTTTGGGGCAACCCCTGAGATATTGGAACACTGCTATCATGTCCCCCCTCGTCCTTCTCTTCGTTAAACGAGACATACCCAATTCCAGCAACCGTTCCTTATATGTTTTAGCCTCCAGTCCCCTAATCCTCTTTGTTGCTCTTCTCTGTACTCTTTCCACAGTCTCAACACCTTCTCTATGAATCTGTTAATTAGCTAGTTCAGCTCCTCTAATCATCACCATAACAAAATAGCCTCGGAATTGCCTAGCTGGGGGCAGTTCTCCTAGCCACCCTCTGCCTATTGAAGGATGTTCCTGAGATCTATTAATAACGTAGTTAGCAGGAACGGTTATCCATCACAGGGATTGATTTATTATTAAGCAAGAGGGCCGTTGAGATGGATTGTGAAAATTACCCACCTGCCAATATGGTCCCCTAGCTTGGATTCCGGCTTTTCTTTCAGAGATTTTAGTTCCGCAGACTCTTCCAACTTCGAAAGAGTCACGAAAGTTAGTCCACGTTTTATTTATTTTTTGTATTCTGCCTTTATTGCTTTTATAAATAACTCAAGGGGGTGAACATATCCAACACACCTTCCCCAACAACACACCTATTGTGCCCACAACAAGGTGGGTTGGGCTGAGAAAGACGGACTGGCCAAAAGTCGCCCAACTGGCTTTCATGCCTAACCCGGGACTAGAACTCACCATCTCCTGGTGATTGGCCCAAAGTCACCCAGCTGGCTCTCATGCCTAAGGCGGAACTAGAACTCATTGTCTCCTGGTGATTGGTCCAAAATCACTCAGCCAGCATGATATAACCAATGTGGTCGCATGACCTTGCGACAGTGCAACTGTCATAAGTACATGCCAGTTGCCAAGTGCCCAAATTTTGATCACGTGACCCTGGGAGCATTGCAGCAGCTGTTAAGTGTGAGAAATTGTGATAAGTCACTTTTTTTCAGCGCCATTGTAACTTTGAATGGTCACTAAACAAATGATTGTAAGTTGAAGATTATCTCTTTTGGTTCCCTCCAGTGGACCGTCTATCTCTCCCAACTTCCTTTAGCTGGATCGGTATCCCAGCCTCGGGTTGCCTTGTGTGCGAATCTTGGGCGAACTCAGCTGAGTCCACACTTTGGAAGGAAGCATCTCATTATGAGCTTCCTGATTGATAGGCTAATTAGGGACCGGTGCAATTCATCTGTCTGGGAAACGGAAAAGTCCAGGAAGGTGTTCATTGCAACTTAATGACAATCGATACGGCCCCGATGCTGGGAGGTGACGGGTGCCTTTCCGAAGGGACTAACGCCACGTCCAAAGAGCAGCCGGAGTCAAGAGCGGCCATTTTCCCAGGGGACCCACCGAGCACCACAAATTCCGTCGGCCACAACTGCACTGGAAATTTTTTAGTTTTGTTTTTGAAACAAAAATGACTAATATGGCAAAACCACATCGTTAAGCTTTTAAAAATTAATTTAGACCGTTCTACAACCGATGTTGACCAGGGGCATGAAAAATAAAAAATAACACGTGCAAAATAAGGCCTTCCAAGTGTCCATTTAGGCACACCAGAAGAATGGGATGGGTAGAGGCAGGCAGAGCCCAGGTTATTTGTCTGTCTGTCTGACTGTCTCTGTCTGTCTCTGTCTATCTTCTCATCTTTGCTACTATCTTCTCCTACTGGTTCCTTATGATTATATTACCTTGTTGTTTGTATGTACACTGAGATCTTCTGCACTAGAGGCAAATTCCTTGTGTGTCCAATCACAGTTGGCCAACAAAGCTATTCTATTCTATTCTATTCTATTCTATTCTATTCTATTCTATTCTACCCTACCCTACCCTACCCTACCCTACCCTACTCTATTCTATTCTATTCTATTCTATTCTATTCTATTCTATTCTATTCTATTCTATTCTATTCTATTCTACCCTACCCTACCCTACCCTACCCTACCCTACCCTACCCTATTCTATTCTATTCTATTCTATTCTATTCTATTCTATTCTATTCTATTCTATTCTACTCTACCCTACCCTACTCTACCCTACCCTACCCTAACCTAACCTAACTTACTCTATTCCTATTCTATTCTATTCTATTCTTTCTATTCGATTTGATTCGATTCTTTATCTATCTTCTATCAGATTTATAGCCACCCAACTAACACATTGGTGACTAGACTCCAAGTACCTTACAAAATTTAAAGAAAAAGATCCATCACATAATACAGGGGTCCCCAACTCCCTGTTCGTGGACCAGTACCGGGCCACAGCATGCCAGCAACTGGTCCGCACAAACAAGCAAAGCCCCATCCATGGGATGCAGGCAGCACACAAAACCACGCACCCTCCGATCCGTGGAAAAACCTCTCTCCACGTAACCGGTCCCTGGTGCCCAAAAGGTTGGGGACCTCTGATGTAATAGACCCCCATAGAAAACCCCACGAAGAAGTCTGACATGACTTTTGTATACCCAGAGGCGGAAAGACTTACAAATCATAAGTGTGAGAAGCGGTAACAGGTTGTTTTTTCCCCTGATGCTTTTGTACCTTCCGACAGTCCCTAAACGAAGGTAGTTGCAACCTTTTTAAAATTTTTGTCTTTTAGTCATTCAAGTAGTTTGAGAGCAGTTCGGTAGCACGGTGTGTGTGTGTGTGTGTGTCACGACACCATGATGCCAGCCGTAGGCAATCAAATTTGAACCTACAGTATCACCATCCAGTCAACCTGGAGGGAGAGCAATACACCGTTGCTCGAATTGTCCTCAGCCAGAAAGAGTGAATATTTTCACTTTCTTTGGCAAAAGAAAGTTAAAAAGTTAAAAAAAGTTAACGGAAACACAGCATCCATTCCCCCCCCCCTTTCACAGATGGTTAAACTTTCAGACAGCCTTTGGCTGTGTCCTCAAAAGGGCTTTGATCTTTTTCTTTCTTTCTTTCTTTCTTTCTTTCTTTCTTCCTTCCTTCCTTCCTTCCTTCCTTCCTTCCTTCCTTCCTTCCTTTCTTTCTTTCTTTCTCTCTTCTTCTTTTTTTTTTGGAATATGCACAGCAGGAAATGCCTCTCTGCTCGTTTTTTTCCCCTTTTTGTTTAGCGAGATACAAGTTGGATAAATTAAATTTCCCTTGATCAACAAGAAAGAAGGGCCCCTGTCATGATATCGGAGAGGTCTGTCCACTTAGGAAGCGGAAAGCAACGAGATTTTCAAACCTTGAACACTGGAAGTTTTTTAGGAAGAGACTGGACAGCCATTTATCCGAAATGGTATAGGGTTTCCTGCCTGAGCAGGGGGTTGGACTAGATGACCTCCAAGGTCCCTTCCAACTTTATCATCATCATCATTATTATTATTATTATTATTATTATTATTATTATTATTATTATTATTATTATTATTATTATTATTGTTGTTGTTGTTGTTGTTGTTGTTGCTGCTGCTGCTGCTGCTGCTGCCCGGGATTAATTTTTTAAAAATATAATAATGTGCCATGGGCTTAATTTATCCATATTTCCACAAGCTTTATAAAAAAGTAAGGTAAGGCCAGGGGTCAGAGCCGAGAACCAGGTTGGGGCCTGGCAACTGACTTGCATTTAAAGCAAGAGAAAGCAGTAGCAAGAATCTCAAAAGGCGAGGCAGGGAGAGTCAAAAAAGTCAAAATGGCGACTCTGGCATGTGCCCCCCCCTCCTCTCTCGGGGCGCATTGTGTCCCAGGTCAGAAAGGGGGCGGGGTTCCAGTGGTTGATGACCCCCGCCCTCCATCCCCACAGATGCCCCTGGAGGGACGGTCATCCCTCCCTCCCCTCCTTCCATTTCTGCTGGCTAAATCCCGGCCGGGAAAGGGTTAAAGTGGGATTTAATCAACAGTCACTAATTAATCCCTCGGATGACATTAGATTGTGGGCTACATTGCTGGAGGGGGGGGGAGTTTAATTCACTCTGGTGATTTCTCCAGAGACGGGTGTGCTTTTGTGGTAGACAACATTCATAAATCACCATTTAAGGGGTGGGGGGAAAAGGAGGCGGGGGGGGGAAGAGGGCCGGGTGTCAGCAAATCGCCCAAGCTTGTTGCTTGGTTGCAAACATGGACGGGTGGGGGGGGTCTCTCAAGCGGAGAAGGGGGGCTATTTCATCCAGGCGAGGCTTGTTGATGGGTTGAACCCGAGGCTGGCAGGGGATGATGGTGGTCTGCAGCGCGTGATCAGCAATGCCAAGATGGCAATGGGTTGATCCCAGCTCTGCCCGTTTTTACGTGCAGCACGGAGCACGCCCAGTTAGTCCTCGCTTTACGGCCACAATTGAGCCCCACGCGCAGCACGCAGCACGCTCAGCTAGTCCTCGCTTTATGGCCATAATTCAGTCCCACGTGCAGCAGGCAGCACGCCCAGCTAGTCCTCGCTTTATGGCCACAACTGAGCCCCACCTTTCTGCTGCTAAGCGAGACACTTCAGTGAATGTTGCTCCATTTTACGACCTTCTTTGCCACGGCCGTTAAGTGGATCGCTGCAGCTGTTCAGTTAGTAACACAGTCATTAAGTGAATCTGGATTTGCTGGTCAGAAGGTGGCAAAAGGGGATCCCAGGAACCCCGCCCCATTACACTGCGACCGTCATAAGTAGGAACCGGTTGCCAAGTGGTCTGAATTTTGATCACGGGATCGCGGGGAGGCTGCGACGGTCGTAAGCGTGAGTCACGGTCCTAAGTGACTTTTTCCAGCGCCGTTGTAACTTGGAACGGTCACTAAATGAACTGTTGTAAAGAGAGAAGGAGAGGAAGCTGGGTAAAAAGTTGACAACTGTTTCGTTTCAATAATCTTATATTCTGCCTTTCGATCCATCAATCAGAGTAAGAGCGGGAAGGGAGCTTGGAGGTCATCTAGTCCAACCCCCTGCTCAAGCAGGAGACCTTATATCATTTCAGACAGGTGACTGTCCAGTCTCTTCTTAAAAACCTCCAGTGATGAAGCGCCCACAACTTCTGGTGGCAAGCTGTTCCACTGGTCAATTGTCCTCACTGTTAGGAAGTTTCTCCTTAATTCCAGGTTGCCTCTCTCCTCGGTTAGCTTCCATCCATTGTTTCTTGTCCTGCCTTTGGGTGCTTTGGAGAATAAGTTGACCCCCTCTTCTTTGGGGCAGCCCCTCAAATATTGGGGCACTGCTATCATGTCCCGCCTGGTCCTTCTTTTGTCTAGTCTAGCCAAACCCCGTTCCTGCCACCGTCCTTCATATGTTTTAATCTCCAGGCCTTTACTCCTCTTAGTTGTTCTTCTTTACGCTTTCCATAGTCTTACAATTAATGGAATGTTTCGCGTTTCTACGATGCTTTTAGAGGCCTCTGCCTGCATTATCGGGTCCATTTTACACGCAAAGCGACGTGCTCTGCTAACATTTGGTTTGCAAATTCTTTCGTTTGCCAAATAATAAATAATATCAACCCGCGCCAACGGAGGAAGGGGGGACTTATTAACATGGTTCCCCATCTCTCCCCCATTAGCAAAGACTCGTTTTGATGTGCAGACGCTTTCGTCACAGTTCCACCTTGACTGCAAGCTGCTAGCCACGCAAAACACGCAAAACGCTTGGGACAAAACACAGGAAATTTTTAAGAAGAGGCTGGACAACCACTTGTCTGAAATAGTATAGTGTTTCCTGCCTGAGCAGGGGGTTAGAATAGAAGACCTCCAAGGTCCCTTCCAACTATTCTATTCTATTCTATTCTATTCTATTCTATTCTATTCTATTCTATTCTATTCTATTCTATTCTATTCTATTCCATTATTCTATTCTATTCTGTTCTGTTCTGTTCTGTTCTGTTATTCTATATTCTACATTCTATTCTAATTCTATTCCCTATTCTATTGTATTCTATTCTATTCTAATTTTTCTACTTCATTCCATTATTCTATTCTATTCTATTCTATTCTATTCTATTCTATTCTATTCTATTCTATTATTCTATATTCTATTCTAACCCTAACCCTCCTCCTCCCCCTCCTCCTCCTCCTCCCTCCTCCTCCTCCTCCTCCTCCTCCTCCTCATTATTATTATTATTATTATTATTATTATTATTATTATTATTATTATTATTATTATTATTATTATTATTATTATTATTATTATTATTATTATTATTATACCAGGATCTCTCTTTCTTTCTCTGCAAAAATACCCCCGTGTTGACAAATATTGACCCGCAGGGATCCCAGCCCGGCATTGCTGGCCTCAGTCTCCCATTCTGTACAATGGGGACAAAGTGGTCAGCGGAAGGTCAGACAAAAGTGAAGGATGGTGCGGGAATCCTGGGAGGATTCAGGCTTGCCATGTTCCAGCTATAAAACATTCTTTGCCTGATCTCCTGCCTGGGCTTGCAGCCAGGGCCTGCATTTCCCTACTCAATCCTCGACAGGAATGCCAAGGGGGCTGCCCTACTACTCAACCCTCCCCGGGAAGAGCTGGAGCCATGAAAAGCTTTCAGAGTAGAACTGCCACCCACGCCACGGCTCACCCTGTGTCCTCGCAGGGCTGTGGCCTTGGCAAAAGCCACCACGATGGGCGAACTTTTATAAAAGCTTCAGGTGTTTCCTCTGTCACCGTTCTAATCCTCTCCGTCCAGTAGCCCAGCATCTGCTGTCTCCTCCTCTTAATGATAATGATAATGATAATGATAATGATAATGATAATGATAATGATAATGATAATAATAATAATAATAATAATAATAATAATAATAATAATAATAATAATAATAATAATAAAGTTGGAAGGGACCTTGGAGGTCATCTAGTCCAACCCCCTGCTCAGGCAGGAAACCTTATACCCTTTCGGACAAATAGCTGTCCAGTCTCTTCTTAAAAACATCCAGTGTTGGTGCATTCACCACTTCTGAAGGCAGGTTGTTCCACTGGTTAATTGTTCTCACTGTCAGGAAGTTTCTCCTTAGTTCTAGGTTGCTTCTCTCTTTGGTTAGTTTCCATCCGTTGCTTCTTGTCCTGCCTTCAGGTGCTTTGGAGGATAGCTTGACTCCCTCTTCTTTGGGGCAGCCCCTGAGATATTGGAACCCTGCTATCATGTCCCCCCTCGTCCTTCTCTTTATTAAACTGGACATACCCAATTCCAGCAGCCGTTCCTTGTATGTTTTAGCCTCCAGTCCCCTAATCATCTTTGTTGCTCTTCTCTGTACTCTTTCTAGAGTCTCAGCATCTTTTTTACATCGTGGTGACCAAAACTGGATGCCGTATTCCAAGTGTGGCCTTACCAAGGCCTTGTAAAGTGGTATTAATACTTCTCGTGATCTTGATTCTATCCCTCTGTTAATGCAGCCTGGCACTGTGTTGGCCTTTTTGGCAGATGCAGCACACGGCTGGCTCATCTTCCTCCTTATTCTCTATAAGAGCAGAGGTCCCCAACCTTTTGGACACCAGGGACCGGTTCCGTGGAGAGAGTTTTTTTTCCCCACGGACCGGAACGTTGCTTTGTTTTGTATGCTGCCTGCATCACACAGATAAGAATAGAATAGAGCTGGAAGGGACCTTGGAGGTCCTCTAGTCCAACCCCCTGCTCAAGCAGGAGACCCTATACCGTTTCAGACAAGTGTCTGTCCAGTCTCTTCTTAAAAACCGTGACGAAGCACCCACAACGTCTGAAGGCAAGCTGTTGCTTGTCTGTGCGGACCGGTTGCTGGCATGCTGTGGACCGGGACCGGTCCACAGACCGGGAGTTGGGGACCCCCTGCTCTGTATCATTCTAAAACACGCCTGTCTGTTTGTCTGTTTGTAACTTTCAGCTGGGGGAAACGGCGCGTCACAGGGCGAGAGTTTTTGGAACAACATGCCAGAAATGGGCTAACCTAAAGAATGCATCCATGTTTGTTTGTTTGTAAAATGTATTGGCTGCTCCTCAAAGTTTGTTTGTAAAATGTATTGGCTGCATGGTAACTCTACACTATAATTCCCATAATCCCCATGGCACCTGGTTAGGAAAGCTGGTCTGTTCTGTGCGCTATAAGCCCTGGAAAGTCCCACACGGGTGACTTGTGTTTTCGGCTAGGATACCCAAACACGTTTGCGGGAAAGCCTATGCATGGCTAGTGGTGGCCCTTCCACACTCTGGTTTGGCCTGGGAGACATTTTGGCCCATGAGACCTGCACTCTGTTCATGCCCAGAGACACTCTGTCTGGGGCGCCTGAAACACAGCAAACTTAATAAGATGATCTTGATGCTCTTACGTAAGAAGATTTTTTTTTTACCCTTTAAAAATTGAGGAGGGGGCTCGTTCAAAGCCAGAATCTGACAGCCAAAAGGAGGAGGGGGCCCATTAAGGAATTAGCAGTCAAAAGCTGTCAAGGATTCCCCCCCCTTTCCCTTAATGAGACAGCTCAATTAACCGCCTGAAGGCAACCAGGCATGAAACACAGAAAGACCCACCCACCCCCGCCCCCCCATGTCTGAGCTGACGGCTTAATTGCCCCCTCCTCTTTTCCCAGGCATCCTATGTCATTTTCACAGGCCCCTCATTATGGGGGGGAAGGTTGAGGGGGGGGAAGCAAATTCACCCCCAAACTCTCAAGATCCAGTCCTCTTCCCATTTCCCTTCCCCTTTTCCTTCTCCTTTCTTCTTTTGCTTTTCCTTCTTCTCTTTCTTCTTCTCCTTTTCTCCTTCTCTTCCTCCTTTTCTTGCTCCCTCTTTTTCCCTTTCCTTCTCCTTCTCCTCTTTCTGCTTCTCCTTTCTTCTGCTTTCCCCTTTTCTTCTCCTTCTGCTTCTCCTTTCTTCTTTTGCTTTTCCTTCTTCTCTTTCTTCTTCTCCTTTTCTCCTTCTCTTCCTCCTCCTTTTCCTCCTTTTTCTGCTCCCTCTTTTTCCCTTTCCTTCTCCTTCTCCTCTTTCTGCTTCTCTTTCTGCTTCTCCTTTCTTCTGCTTTCCCTTTTTCTTCTCCTTCTGCTTCTCCTTTCTTCTTTTGCTTTTCCTTCTTCTCTTTCTTCTTCTCCTTTTCTCCTCCTCTTCCTCCTCCTTTTCCTCCTTTTTCTGCTCCCTCTTTTTCCCTTTCCTTCTCCTTCTCCTCTTTCTGCTTCTCTTTCTGCTTCTCCTTTCTTCTGCTTTCCCTTTTTCTTCTCCTTCTGCTTCTCCTTTCTTCTTTTGCTTTTCCTTCTCTTTCTTCTTCTTCTTTCTTCTTCTCTTCCTCCTCCTTCTCCTCCTTTTCTTGCTCCCTCTTTTTCCCTTTCCTTCTTCTTCTCTTTCTCCTTCCCATTTTCCATCTCCTCCTCCTCCTCCTCCTCTCCCCCCCCCAGTTTCTTCCTAATTTTTCCTTCCCCCCCTATGCACACACGTAGAAACACACACACACACCATCTTTTCCAACATGGGAAATCCAGAATTATTTCTTCCAGACGTTTTGAAATCAGCACAGGTGGGTTTTAAACACAAAACCTCCCTCCCACAGGAATCAGGATATTAAGGAATCAAGGTGGCTGTTCATATTCACGCTGCCATTCTAACCTTCAAGTGCACCTCAATCACAATTGTTGTCGACATTCAGGAAAACACACACACACACACACACACACACACCCCGAAATGCGACACCGAGGAGAATTCTCAGTCGGGGTTGCATTCCTTGCAAATCCACACCCTACTCAAACCACCATTGATGGTTTGAATGCTTCTGGCATTACCCTCACCTGCTTGCTCAAAGCAAATTATGAAATACTCCCCTCCTTGGGTTATCACGGGGAGTCCTCGACTTACGTTCGTTTAGCGACCCTTCAGAGTTACAACGCACTGAAAGAAGTGATTTATGACTGGTTTTTTTCCCACACTTATGACCGCCCACGGTCACGGGATCAAAATTCAGACGCTTGGCAACGGACTCGTATTTATGACGGTTGCAGCGTCCCCCAGGATCACCGGATCCCCTTTTGCCACCTTCTGAACAGGCAAAGTCCACGGGGGAAGCCTGCTTCGCTTAACAACCGTGTTACTAATTTCACAACTGCAGCGATTGGCTTAACAAAACTCACTTCACCAATGTCTCACTTAGCCACAGAAACTTTGGGTGTCCTTAAGTCAAGGACTACGTGCAAATCCCTAGATCATCAGCCGTTGAAAAATAAAAGGATCCCTACTGTAGCCCCGCCCCCCTTGTCACCCCCTCTCCCCTCCCCTCCTCTCCTCCTCTTACCGCACTCTGTGTGTGTGTGTCTGTGTGTTTTAACAAAACAAATCTAGTGAAATTTCTACAGATCATAAATCTGGCTAAGATTGAACTGCGGCTCGGCCCCCATCAGCAGCCACCATCCATCTTGCCAACGAAGTTTCATTCCCAAGGAAGAATAAATCGGGTGGGGGGGAGAAGGGGGGGGCTACCTGGTAATTAAATTCCATCCGCCACCCGCTCCAGCCCGAACCAGTCAATGGAAAAACATTTGTCTCTGGAAGCTACAGCCACCCTTTCTGCAAGTCCAAATCAAAACTCCGGGACAAAATTTCCCATCATATGGATTAAAGCCATTGATTACTGTCTGGCCCCATTTATCATGGGAAATAGCTTTTATATTGCAAAGTTTAAAGCTCTAATTTGTCATCCGCCCCCCTCCCCGGCGCTAATCATATTTTTATTCAGATTTAATTTGTTTTCTCTTGGCTTTCGCCCGCCCGTCCCGCACCCTCTTCGCTCCCCAGCGAAATCCGCGCCTTTGGTGCGCCTGGATTTGATCAAAATTGATTCCCCACCCAATTCGGTCCTCCCTGCCGAAAGGAAGTGGGGAGGGGTGGGGAGGGGTGAAGCCAGAGCGGAGAAGAGGGGGGCAGGCCAAGAGCCACCACACCCCCAAAATAAAACACAGGACAGTCCTCAACTTACAACACTTTGTTTAGTGACCGTTCAAAGTTACAACAGCACTGAAAAAAAGGGACTGAAGGTCGTTTTTCAGTATGAACGACGGTTGCAGCCTCCCCGCGGTCACGGGATCAATATTCGGGCGCTGGGCAACTGACTCACGTTTACGACGGTCGCAGCGTCCCGGGGTGACGTGATCCCCTTTTGCGACTTTCTGACGAACGAAGTCAGCGAGGGAAACCAACTTCACTTAATAACTGTGTTACTAACTTTACAAGTGCAGTGATTCACTTAACAAGCCAGGTTGTAAAATGGGCCAAATTTCACTTCACAAACGTTTCACTTAGCCACAGGAAATTTTTTGGTTCCGTTGCGGTCATAAGCCGAGGAACGCCGGTAAATGAAAAGTCAATTTACACGGGCGCCCACCGCACATTTAGAGATGTCCGCGTTTTTTTAACCGGTCCCGGCTGCTGTGTCTTGAACCACTGATGGATCTGCAGCTGTGGCTAAAGAATAAAAGTAATCTCCCTGCAATAAAAAAAAAAAATCACCCTAACTTACAAATGAAAATAGATGTGGCTCTTTTTACTGATTCATCATACCTGATAGATATTATGAGTATTATAGTTCAAAGCCTCTGAAGAATATCCGTTAGGGAGGGGAAAAAACAAACAAACAGGCAGGGGCATGTAAATCAGAATAAATCTGGCCTGTTTTATTGCCAGTGTAAGTAGGGCAGTTTTCCCTGCCTGATAAGATTTTTATGGATGTTAAAAAATAATAATAATAATCTGTAAAAAAAACGGACACATCTCTTTCCTCCGTAACTTTTCCTCCCGAACGTAAGAGGCGGATTAGATACATTTTCCCCAAAGCGTACAGTTCTTTACATCAATTCCCCGAGCAGCCTTTTTTAAAACTCAATTTTCTTTGATATCGATCGTCGTTACATACATTTGCTTAATTAGATTTCCTTCAGTGTAAATATCCCCCATGCAAACACTTCTCCCAAAAAACGGAAGTTACTGTGCGGTGTTTTACTTCAGTGGGAAACGCTCAGAAAAATATATATCTGTTTTCCGGGGATTGTTCATCGCCCCCCCCTCCAAATTGTGATTCCTTTTTAATGCATATTTTTGATAACGTGAGACAGATATGGACATCTATTAGGGGTGGGTGGATGTGTCACACATCTATATAAAACAATAAATTTACCCCCAAAATCGGTGAGCACGAGGACGGAAGTCCCTGGACTGACACATCTGGTGTAAATTCCAGGACCAAACCTGCCTACAAAATTTCCACATCTGGGCCTCAGTTTCCAAGAAGGGTTCCCAAAATCTTTCAAGCTGAGACCCTTTGCACTCCAGTAAGAATATAAAACATCCTTTTCTTCTGATTTCATCTGAGATCAGTCACCACGATGTAAAAAAGATGTTGAGACTTTAGAAAGAGTGCAGAGAAGAGCAACAAAGAGGATTAGGGGACTGGAGGATAAAACATATGAGGAAAGGCTGCTGGAATTGGGTATGTCTAGTTTAATGAAGAGAAGGACGAGGGGGGACAGGATAGCAGTGTTCCAATATCTCAGGGGCTGCCACAAAGAAGAGGGAGTCAAGCTATTCTCCAAAGAGCCTGAAGGCAGGACAAGAAGCAACGGATGGAAACTAACCAAGGAGAGAAGCAACCTAGAACTAAGGAGAAACGTCCTCACAATTAGAACAATTAACCAGTGGAACAACCTGCCTCCAGAAGCGGTGAATGCTCCAACACTGGAAGTTTTTAAGAAGAGACTGGACAGCCATTTGTCTGAAATGATCATAGGGTTTCCTGCCTGAGCAGGGGGTTGGACTAGATGACCTCCAAGGTCCCTTCCAACTTTCTTCTTCTTCTTCTTCTTCTTCTTCTTCTTCTTCTTCTTCTTCTTCTTCTTCTTCTTCTTCTTCTTCTTCTTCTTCTTCTTCTTCTTCTCCTTCTCCTTCTCCTTCTCCTTCTCCTTCTCCTTCTCCTTCTCCTTCTCCTTCTCCTTCTTCTTCTTCTTCTTCTTCTTCTTCTTCTTCTTCTTCTTCTTCTTATTATTATTATTATTATTATTATTATTATTATTATTATTATTATTATTATTATTATTATTATTATTACAACATAACATAACAACATAACATAACATAACATAACATCATAACAATAAAAAATGGGGAGGTGTTTGGAAATCCTACAGTCCAGGGATGAGGGATGGAACTGAGGCTACCAAAGGTTTTGAGAAGAAGCGTCATGGTGGATGGGGAGGGAGAGAAGGAATTTGCAGAAGAAGAGGAAGAAGAAAGCAGATAAATGTGGAATATACTAGCTGACGCTTGAAAATGCTCAGTTTTCCCAATTATCCATTCCACACCATTCCCCCAGAACAGTGAGTGTTTCTCAACCTTGGCAGCTTGAAGACGTGGGGACTTCAACTCCCAGAATTCCTGGCTGGGGAATTCTGGGAGTTGAAGTCTACCTGTCTTCAAAGGTTGAGAAACACCGCTCCAGAAAATGCAGGCAAAGAAGGTCTACAAGGAACCAGAGAACTCCTGTTCTTCTCAAAATCTGATCCCAGAATTTCTGGCACCTTAATTCACTGTATGCTAAAAAATCTTCTCCATAATCGTTCTTGGTAGCAAAGCCCAAAAACTTCATCTTCTTTCACCTGTTGTGTTTTAGTTGTAGGTTCTCCCTCTGTTCCAGATGTAAGACTGAGGTCTGCAGATCCACCAGAATATGGCTGGGCTGCCAATCTCAGGATACGTCTGGTTCCAGAGTTCATGGACTTCTGTCTGCTCTCCATATTTAGATGTCCCTCTACTGTATGACATTCACATGAAAGGAAGAAGGTTCCCCAGATCCCTCTACATCCTGAACTGCTTCCTCCTCACGCTAAAGCTGGACAAGACACTTGTGCTTTGATCTATGGCCCTTCACCAGCACCTGTCACAAGAGGAAAGTTTATTGTCCTGGCGAGCAGAGGCAGGCAAGGAGAAGGTCCCTCAAAGTATGGCCACGTTCTTGGCTTGGCTTTGAGAGTGATGCCACTTTCCTGGAAACGGAGACATCTGCTCTGCTGTAAATTCTTAATTACCCTGTTTAATGGAACAAAAAGGGAAACTCCAGCTTGGCTGAAGGTCACTCTCCCTGCCATGATGGAGAAAAATGTGGCTGGGGTCTCATCTTGTTTTTGACCTTCAAATTCTGGGCAAGGATGAGGGGAAGCCAGAAAGGAGCGGAGAGACAAGGAGAGACAAATTAGTAGTGGACCGAGAGGCGAGGAGGTCCATCAGATGAGGCTGTATGGTTTTGTTCTGTGTTTTTGGGAGAGGGGAACATGGCTGTACATCGGAACATGGAGCTAGGTGATATCTGTAGGGTTTAAAGTTACAGCTCCATGAATGGTTGTTGTTGTTGTTAATTGCAAAGTCGTGTCTGACCCATCGCGACCCCATGGACAACGTTCCTCCAGGTCTTCCTGTCCTCTACCATCTTCTGGAGTCCATTTAAGTTCACGCCTACTGCTTCAGTGACTCCATGAATAACTTTCCTTAGAACTGGCCTCCTTCAATGGATGGAAGAGGAACCAGGAGGGGAGTGTCTGGGTATCATTAAGAACTTCCTTACTGTCCCTCAAAACTGATTTAAGCACTGCTCCTTCCAATCTCTTTTAGGCTTGGTCCTAGAATACTAGAGGGCCATAGTCTTAGAGTCTTAGAATTGGGCTTGGTCAGAGTCCTAGAACTGGGCTCAAGGACTGAGCCCATGTCTGGGACTCTGACCAAACCCAACTTCTAAGACCTGTCAACATCCAGCTGGAGAATCCAAATAAAACTCCAGATTAATTCCGTTTCCGAAAATCTCACTGTTTACTGAATACGCTGCGTGGTTATGTCGAAGCAAAACTAACTCTGAGGTATCCCACACCGATTCGTAGACTTAAACAATAGTTTTCCCAGCCCAACTTCCCCCCCAACATCTTATGTAATCCACATCAGCAAATCCACTTTGTTATGGGAACCGTCTGCTTCAAATCCACACCTGTTCTGGTGTCCTTGACAAGGCTTCAGGCTCCCACGGCCTGCAGCTGAATCGAAGAAGTTTTGTTTCTCCATCTGCCCACTGGAAAGCAACACCTCCTCCCCTTTTTTTTTCTATAGGCAAGTTGAAAGACAGAGGCACTTAGCTGCCATCTTTGACAAAACCATAGCCTAGCTCTGGGTTTGGTCTTAAAGTCCTAGATCTAGGCTTGGTCTTACAGAGTTGATCCTCTCTAAGGAAGAGATGGCAATAAATGTCCAACCTGGGAAGGGTGGTAGATGCCAGCTTTGATGCAATTTTGCCCACCCAACCACCATTCCCAGAAACAATTTGGACAGGATCGCTTGGAAGCTTTCCATGCACGGGAGAAGAGGAGGAGGAGGAGGAGGAGGAGGGAGCAGAACAGCTGGAAATTTGGGGACCTGTATTCCCACCACATCTGGATGGGGTCAGCTTGAGGAAGACGTTCCTGAGGCCAATGCTAGCCTTCTCCACTGCTACTATCCAGATGTGCTAGGAATGGAGGTTCTGATGCTCCTGCCAGCGTGGCCCCGGCTGGAGCAGCACGATGGGTATTGTAATCCCCATAGGATGATCTCAGCAGGCCTGCATTTCCCCCCCCCCCATCCCTGCTTGCTTTCCCTCCAACCTCTCTGCTTCTTCTCACTTTCTCCCTCTCTAGCACTTTTAATTTTCCAGGCTGCGTTCAACTCCTGGGTCAATCGTAACATTTTTCTTCTCGACTGTCAGCTGAGCTGTCGTGCTGAGCCAGAGAAGGCAAAGCCCAATCAACCGCTCTATGGATTGAAATCGTTGTTTACGGCTGGGGGACCATTGATCACCTAAATGGCTTTATGTTAATGAAGGCGGTTTTTCGCTTCCATTATTCTTAGCTTGCCTTCTGAAAACCTTTGACAGGTGCCGCAAAGCTGCACGCCAGCCTCTCCCTCTCTCTCTGTCTCCCTTTCCCTCCACCTCGCCTTCAAAGCCCCAGAAAACTCTTCTTTCCGTGGCTTTGAAGCCCCCGTGGTTTTACAGAACAGCAAAAAAAAAAATCAAAAATAAAAATGGTAACAATAAGAAATAAATCCAGACCCAAAGAATAGAAAAATAAATATTTCCCCCCCATGAGCATCTCTTAAGAAGCTGTGCATTTGAACTAGAAATAGGTCATGGATTAGGTGGGGCTGGAGGTGAAGACGCTGGTGTGTGTGTGTGTGTGTGTGTGTGTAGTGTGTTGAAGGTTCTCCTGAAAGTGGGCTCTGGAGAGAGATTAAGTCGAACCTCTGTTAGGGTCCAAGACTGGAACAGAACTTAGAGTACTGCATCTCTCCATCCCATCGCGTTGACCTTCCATGATGGATGAAGGATGGAAGAGAGATCCCAAAAATCATCTCAGGTTCCATCCTGGTCTCATGTTTAGTGGGAGACCTGATTGGAATGCTTTCCAAATTGTGTGGTTGGCATTGTGAATTCCTAGACAAAGACCGAGGGCGGACTTCTTCTGGGCTCCAGAAAACCCAGTCTGAATTCTTATAATCTTGTCTTTGCTTTTCCAGCATTAATTATTTGTTCCAGTATTAAGCAGGATAAGAAGCAACGGATGGAAACTAAGCAAAGAGAGAAGCAACCTAGAACTAAGGAGAAACTTCCTGACAGTGAGAACAATTATAATCCGTGGAACGACTTGCCTCCAGAAGTTGTGGGTGCTCCAACACTGGAGGTTTTTAGGACTAGACTAGACCTCCAAAGTCCCTTCCAACTCTGTTAATAGAAATAGATTGATCGGGCTTGAAGGGACCTTGAAGGTCTTCTAGTCCACCCCCTGCTCAAGGCAGGAGACCTATAGCACCCCTGTCAAATGGTTTCCAGTCTATTTTTGAAAACCTCCAGTGATGGAGTACCCAAAACTCCAGGAGGCAAGCTATGCCCTTGATTAATGTTTTCATCCGTTAAAAATAGGAGAAAAACTATTTTAATAGTGTTGGGGAAAGGTCAACCTGAAAGGTCTACCAACCTTGGGGAATTGGGCAAATCAAGACTGCAAAACTAGGCCAACGTGGACGACCGCCTTGGTGGATCTGAGCCAAAGCCACAGAGAGGAATTTCAGAAGACCACTGGTGGGAAACCGCAACGTTGTCATCTCACGTCTATGGAGGAGAGAGCATGTTTCCAATGGAATTGCGCTGCGAATTTTATTTATTTTTATTTATTTATTTGTTTGGATTTTTATCCCGCCCTTCTCCTTACGGACTCAGGGCTGCTGACAGCCTGGTAAAACAAATACAGAGATAAAAATACCCACTTTAAAACCTGATTAAAATGAAATATTTGATGTGGCCTGTGTCAATTTAAAATTATTCTTAAAACCCCACTAAAAATCTCCCCCTAGGCCAGTCCTGCTTGTTGGAAGAGCCATGTCTTAAGGGCGCGGCGGAAGGAAGGGAGATCCGGGATCACCCGGATCTCTGGGGGTAGTTCGTTCCAGAGGGTGGGGAATTTTGGGGACAAGGCTCTGGATAAGAGCTTACATGGAAGACATAAAGATCCCGAAGCAGATTGGCGTGAAATCCTGTATTCTCCACCTCTCCTAATTACACTTCAAGGAGATCCCATTGGCAAACAATCTCTAAAGAGCTTAGAACGCGTTTAAGATTGGGATGTGCCGGCCGTGGGATTAAGGTTGCCGGAAGCTGGGAAAACCAAAGGGGCCTGGGTGTTTTTTTTCCCTCCCACCAGCCAAATCCCAACATCTGTGGGCAGAGGTGAGACTTATGGGGTTCAACAGGCAGGATATCCCTGTATGCATTTAGACAGGAGGAACGGGGGGGGGGGGGCAGCGGGGGGGGATACCACCCAAATATTTTCTCCATTCAAAAAAGCAAAGGATGTTCCCCAGAGACAGGAACACGGAAGGGATATTAGTGATCCAGGGAAGCACAGAGCCGATCTGTTAAATCTTTCTTGAAGTTTTGAGCCACCCAGAATCCCGTAGGCGAGACAGGTTGCCATATAATTCCCACCGAATGTATTAAATAAATAAGCAAATTTCATTTTCTCTAATTAGGATAGATTCTCGGTCTGCCCACGTCTCTCTCTCTCTCTCT
>NW_015389459.1:19380-22888 GCF_001527695.2 Protobothrops mucrosquamatus | reverse complement strand
TCTCTCTCTCTCTCTCTCTCTCTCTCTCTCTTTTTGGAAAACTGGAGAGTTATTCCCTCTTTTTCTCTTAAAATCCAGCTTTTGGTTCTATGAATGTTACGGTCAACCCTGGCTAGACCCAATACCAAGTTGGGTATAATGAAATGTCTGCAAGAAGACAATCAAGGTCAGAGAGCATCAAGGACGCCTTTCCTTCCCCCCCCTCCTCCTCCTCCTCTTCCTCCTCTATTCTCTTCCTCCTCCTCCTCCTCTTCCTCCTCTATTCTCCTCCTCCTCCTCCTCCTCCTCCTCTATTCTCTTCCCCCTCCTTCTCCTTCTCCTCGTCCTCCTTCTCCTGCTTCTTTTTTCTTTCCTTCTTCTTCTTTTTCTCCTTCCCATTTTCCATCTCTTCCTCCTCCTCCTCCCCCCCCATACCCATACACAGAAGATGGCCTTTTTTTCTCCCCTCCCTCCCTCCAAGTGTACGTAGGCATTTCAGATTGAGTGGCGCCCTAATTGAAACAATAGCCTTTTTGATGGAGGCTACAGAAGTTGCCCAGGACTAGAGACCCCTCTGGCTTTGCAGCCCCCCTCCTCTACTAATTGTGCCGCGTCTGCCCTTTGCAAATGAAGGGGGTCTTGGGTTTCAACCGGTTCCCTAAACGAGGCTATTTGTAATGTTTGGTTTGGCAGTTAGCAGAGCCAGCCGAGGAAGGAGCGAACGCCTGGGGGTCACTTGGAAGGCCTCCCCCCCCCTTTTTTTTTCCTTGTCGCCTGCTTAGGTGCCCGGTCACGGGGATGACCTTCCGCTTCCTGTATTTAGTCTGGCTTAGCAAAGGCAGGGCAATTAGGCTGCAGCACGGGGTTGAGGCCAGCGTCGCCTTGGTCAAGCAGACCCGGAGGTCACAGTGTGTTAAGGGGGGGGAGCATCCCCTTAAGAGAGCCAGGACTGGCTGGGCTGCCCCATCTAGAAGGCGACAGGGCTACAGTTGAGGGGAGGGGAGGTGGGTGGGCAGGACAGGACCTCTGAAGTCCCGTTATGAAGATGGAGGCTTCCCGGATCTCATCAATGGAGGCTTCCCGGATCTCATCAAGGCCTCTTTGTATCTTCTGAAGGACAGCTCTGGCATAGTCACAGGGGTAGGCAGCCTTGGCTCTTTGATGACTGGTGGACTTCAACTCCCAGAATTCCTGAGCCAGCATGGCTCAGCATGGAAACCTCTCCCTTTCCCCTCAGCGTGGCTGACTCAGGAATTCTGGGAGTTGAAGTCCACGAGTCATAAAAGAGCCGAGGTTGCCTACCCCTGGCCTAGGCCTGTATTTCTCAATCTTGCCCACTCGGAGATGGGTGGACTTCAACTCCCAGAATTCCTGAGCCAGCATTGTTTTAGACCAGGGGTAGGCAACCTTGGCTCTTTTATGACTCGTGGACTTCAACTCCCAGAATTCCTGAGCCAGCATGGCTCAGCTTGGAAACCTCTCCCTTTCCCCTCAGCATGGCTGGCTCAGGAATTCTGGGAGTTGAAGTCCACCAGTCATAAAAGAGCCAAGGTGGCCTACCGCTGAGTTAGGGAGACAAGCTGACCTTGGGTTCCTAAAGGATGAACGTTCAAGAAGGCCAATTAGGTGACCGGTGGGAAGTCCATTCTGAACAACAGAATAATAAAAGTTGGAAGGGACCTCGGAGGTCTTCTAGTCCTGCTCAGGCAGGAGACCCTATACCATTTCAGACAAATGGCTGTCCAGTCTCTTCTTAAGAACTTCCAGTGTTGGAGCATTCACCACTTCTGGAGGCAGGTCGTTCCACTGGTTAATTGTTCTCACTGTCAGGAAGTTTCTCCTTAGTTCCAGGTTGCTTCTCTCCTTGGTTAGTTTCCATCCATTGCTTCTTGTCCTGCCTTCGGGTGCTTCTCCTGCCCCAGCCCTGATCTGGCCAAAGGATTGGGACCCCAGAGAAGCCGGACCCTCTGAGTCAGGCATAATTCCCATCTCAGAGAGGCTGCGGTGAAAAGGGCATGGATTCCTCCTCTTTCCTGCACTGCACATGAAAGCATCAGGTGATAAAGAGACAACAGCTTCTCCTGTGGGACTTGCCATCCTCACAGTCTCAGGATGAGTGTGACATTTACGGCGGTGGTTGCAGCATGTTAAGCAGTCAGAAGCTGAAGACAAATTCCCCTGCGGTTGTGTTGGGCCACCGGGCAGCCCAGCCCAAATCTCTGATGGCCAGGAAGGTTGGGTTAAAAAGCATCATTTACGGGGAGATCTCTGATCCTCGGACAGCTGAACTGCTGTCTCGCTCTACTTTTATGCTAGCAGTCTGATATTGGCATCCTAAATGCCAGGGTGGGATAGAAAATAGCCACTAGCCAGGGAAGTCTGAAGGGCATGGTAAAAACAAACAAACATCAAGATGGCAGCTCCAATGGTAGAATAAAAACTGCACCTGGTTTTTATTTATGTCATACATCAAAAATAGGTGGAGTTTCCATGGAACCATTGTGGCTGCCATCTTGAGTTCTGATATTATATATGGACACCTTCGGTGCTATTCCATTTAAATGCAGTATTGGTTCAAGAAGGAAGGAGACGAAGGAGGAGGAGGAAAAGGAAAAGGATATAAGGAAGAAGGACAAGAAGGAAGAAGGAGAAGAGGAAGGAAAAGGTGAAGAGAATGGAGGAGGAGAAGACGAGGAGGAGAAAAAGGAGAGGGAGAGAAGGAGGAGGAGGAGGAGGATATAAGGAAGAAGGAGAAGAGGAAGGAAAAGATGAAGAGAATGGAAGAGGAGGAGAGAGGAGGAGAAAGAGGAGAGAAGAAGGAGGAAGAGGATATAAGGAAGAAGGAGAAGAAGAAAGAAGGAGAAGAGGAAGGAAAAGGTAAAGAGAATGGAAGAGGAGGAGAGGAGGAGGAGAAAGAGGAGAGAAGAAGAAGAAGAAGAAGAAGAAGAAGAAGAAGAAGAAGAAGAAGAAGAAGAAGAAGAAGAAGAAGAAGAAGAAGGAAGGAAAGGAGAAAGAAAGAAAGAAAGAAAGAAAGAAAGAAAGAAAGAAAGAAAGAAAGAAAGAAGGAAAAGCAAAGGGAAAAGGAGGAGAAGGAGAAAGTTTTCTGTTCTACTTTCTCACACAATCCCTTCTTCCCCCCCCCCCTCCACTTTAAACGAGAGGACAGAAACATGTCATTAAATACAATGAGGCAGTTTAATCAGGTTTGCTCGAAATAATAATAAAAAAAAAAATATCTAGCCCTCGCTCCAAAGATTTGAATGAAGGTTTTAGGAGCACCAGCATCAAAGCCCGGGTGCCTTTTGAAGTTGGTAATCCCTTTTGGAGAATCATATTTGGGGCATAAAAGCTCACAATGGAAGGCGCTATGGAGGTCAGGCCCTGGGATGTCATCTCCCCCCCGAGATGTCTCTATTATATCGGCTGCCTTCGTCTTCCCGGGGCTTCACAATCCGCCTTTTGTTGGCCAAGGTCCCCACAGTTATCGTGTTATGGGAAGCTGGGGTGAGACGGGGCGGGGAGGGGGGGG